>NW_021631948.1:0-48358 GCF_004799145.2 Neltuma alba
ATGGGCTAAAATAATTATTTTCCTCTGATTTTCCACTATTTTCCCAAAAAACCTCCGCTTACAGGAAATTCCATAACAATTTATTTTCATAATAATTCCACCTTTCAGGCCTCAACCGAGATTCCAAAACCTTTAATTTATATTTTTCCATTTTTCAAGAATTTTCTGGAAATTTTCTCAAATTTTCCTGTTTTGTGTCACACCTTACTTTTATACACTTTAGCGCATTGTACGGAAGCATTCGAAACCACATTCGTTGGCCTTAAGGTTAGAAAATCAAGTTTTAAAGTTTGACTTGTACGGTCATGGTTCACTGTTTTCACATTCGGTTGGATTCCACAATTTAGGGGCCAACTTTGAAAAATCATAACTAATTCTAGAAAAATCAAAACAGAGTGGTTCTAATTTTCACATAAAGCTCTTTCATTTATCTACAAGGAAAAAATAACAATATGGATTAAACCTTACCAATTCATACAGTTTATTCATCAAAGATTACTATTCATTTGGTCAAAATAGTGTTTTCCAGAAGTCCTGCCTTAACTTTGAACAGCCATAACTCTTAGCATACATATCCATTTCACGTGATCTACCACTTATTTTAATACAATCTCAAGATGCTCTAATACTCACAAAATTTCACGACAGAATTCGTTCATTTTCTCTATCCATCATTGGCACCAATTCATAGCTCATTTAGGGACTCTCTAACTCCCTAACTTAATTCACATTTCCAAATAAATTCATTTCTTGCATTTCCCATATTGTCAATGCATATACTATTTCCATACGTAATCTCATGTCACCTTACATACCATAAACATCTTAAACGTCATTGAATATACATGACACGATTATAACATTGACTAACATAATAGTTACATAACATAGCATGTTATGGAAACATAAGACATGCTTGGTTTCTTCCCTATCCCTATTCTTGCACCTCCACTTCTTGATTTTTCCTTCAAGCTTATAGCACCTATTAGGATTTGTTAAGGGATGATGAGATTAAGGTGAATCTCAGTAGTAAACACTACCTATAAACATGTAAGACATAATGTACATGAATGACATGTTATAACATTAACACATGAATGCCATAGAAAGTAAGCTAAAGCATTTCATGCTTTCATAACATATTGTCAAGGCAAAACATAACATAAACTTGAAAACATAACTTTGCAAACATTCTATCACAGCTTAGTCACATCATGGCAACACAACCACATCACGCAAGCATGCATATCAAGCACACATTATAAGTAAGTTTACTACCTTGTAACATAGCTTTCTTCTTTCTTTTCCTTTGATTCCTTTGTCTTTCCAACCCTATGGTCTTTCAGTCAACACCATTAAACATCTTCTTGGATGTTTCAAGGTCCTAAACACATCAATACATGATGCAAAACAATTATTAGAATCAAGTCATCAACTTATCTCTACTTGATTCTTTCTTGAACATACTTGATTTCTAATTTTTGAGTTTCAATTCCAACATTCCTAAAATTATTTCCACATACAATTCCCACATAGTTTTGCATGTAGAATCCATTTCCAATATCAGAACAATCAAAATCCAATCCTAACCATTCAGAACAGTCAAGGCCGAACAGAATCACAAACTAAGAGAAAGTTAGATTTCTTGCAAAATCAACACAGAACCACTTGATTCTTGTTGTTTCCAAGCCTTTAAGCATGCTTCTAACATCAATTTCATCTTCTCCTATTCTAATCAATTTCGTGCAGAACCTCCCCATAGGATTTCAAGCTCCCAAAAACCATTAAAATCTATAACAAAGCTCAACAACAACAAGGGTAGTGAAAACTATATCAAAAACGACATACATACCTTGTTTTAGAGCTAGATTTGGTTTGGGACCACTTGGCCTTTCTTTCTCCCTCTTCTTTCTCTCTCTAAAAATCATTTTGCAAGAGCTTCCCCATAGGTACAAGGAGCTTGGACGAAATGGAGGGGTGGGGAGGGGTATTTATAGAAAACAAGACTGAATCTCAGTCGTTGATCTTAAAAATACGTGGCTTGATCTGGACTATCCATTTTCTCTTTTTTTTTTGTGATGACATGTGTCCTATGATATCATGCTTACCTCATCTTGATGACATCATGCTTATATCATCAAGCCACATGTCTTTAATCCAACCGTACACATGTCTTGCATCCGACCATACACGTGGCTTGCATTCAACCATAGACGTAATACTTTCTTTTCCCATCTAACCATACACTTGCCTCTTCTATATTCCTTCATCATTTTGGCATTAAAATAGGGAGGAAATTAATATAAAATTCGTGTAAAATATAGCCCTTAGGCATTTCTCTACCTATTTTGCCATTCTGCACCGTATCGGGTAATTTTTTGAGTCCTGACTGACCTGGTACCACTGGGACATGTTCTAGCACTATTTTCTCATCTTAATTAAGTACATATATGATGCCATCTTAGAGGAGCATAGATGAAAATAATTATCTCTATTGATAGGCTACTTAATCTTATGAGTAAATATATATAACGGGTAGTCAACATAATGACTCATAGGTGTCATGATTGCATTTGGTGACTCACCATGATGACTCGTAGGTGTCATGATTGCATTTGGTGACTCACCATGATGACTCATAGGTGTCATGATTGCATTTGGTGACTCAGCATGATGACTCGTAAGTGTTATGATTGTATTTGGTGACTTAGCATGCTGACTTAGTGCCGTCATGATGGTCTTTAGATATTTTCTTTCTCTTTTTCCTGAAAATATTATTAAATAATACTTAATTGGGGTTACCTTCTCCAAATTCTTCCTATCAGCTTGTAACTCTATTGATTTGTCTCTGGGTTTCATTCTTTCCCTTTCATCACGAGAAATTCCTCTAATTTTTCTCGGGTCAAAAGTCAAACCCTAGACAGCTATTTTGACTTTCCCTGGATAGGGTATAAATAGGCTTTAAATTTAATTAAAGCTAACCTTGTCAGTGTCTGGGGACAGAATTAATTTTACAATCTATGTAAATTCCTCAACTACTGTTCCCTAGTTTTTCCTGATTATTTGAAGCCATCTTATAGCTTAAATAATTCAATTAAAGTTACTATCTCAAATTGTCCAAACCCTGGAATGACTTCAGGGCATTTCTGTCATTTCTAGCCTTATATCGGCTATGGGATCCTATTCCCATTTTTCAGGAATTTTTCTGAAACATTTAGGCCATTTTCGGTAACTTTGAACATTGGCCGACCATAACTTTTATTATTTAGAATTAGGTCCCTACTTGGCCTAAGAATCTTTTCTTTGCAATTTGGTCCCTCGTTAGGCTTAACTTTCAGAACCATCTCTTGCAAGTTTCTGGCATAACCTCTGGCTCTTAGTTGTTTCCAGTTCGTCATTCTTTAGTCCTTGAACACTATTGTTTTACACATTTGCCCTTGGAAAATCTCTTTTTCTTTCTAAGGGATCTCTGGGACTTTTGTTGCATTGGACTTAGTAATCATCCTTTCCTTGTGCTATTACCTGTATCTATGAGCCAAAATTTGGGATGTTACATTTTGTCCTTCCTAGACTGATAATTCTGATATTACCAGTCTAGGTCCTATCAGGGTTTCACATTAAAAGTTGTTTCATCCCTCTGTTTACTTTCTATATTGGCCCTCATCCCAATTTTTAATTCCCTGTGTCCAGATGAAATTTCCAAGATGTGACACAAATCCTAGAGGAGGCACATAAGAGTCGATATACCATACATCTAGGCATAACCAAGATGTACTGAGACCTTAAAGAATCATTCTGGTGGCCTAGTATGAAGAAAGACGTGATGGACTACGTGTCAAAGTACCTTACTTGTCAAAAGGTAAAGGCAGATGATATAGCCCTGTCGTTGGACTATCAAATAAAACCAAGTTAAATGCAATAAAGTGGCACTAACCTAGATGTCAATCTCTTGAGGAACCTATGAATGTCTTAGTAATGTATCACAAATATCAAATTACCCAAATATGATGTATGAAGTGTTTATGTGACCAGTAACTAAACCAAAACTAGAGTAAAACTATCTAAACTCTTTATAATTTCTCTATTTAATGAATGAGATGAATGCAATCTATGAATTATCCTTAATGATCAACTCCACTAATCATCCTTATTGCTCTCTTGACTGAGTTTCAATTCCTTTACTAGACTCGGTTTGTGAAGACCTTCTACAAACAATAAATTCAATAAGCTAGAAGCCTAACTCATCAAACTCATCTAAATGTCTAATATGGATTATGCTCTATAATAGATATTTTATTCTCTTAATTAACAATGTTAGAAACCTAACCGGTCAATCAAGAGCTTCAAATACTTGAGAAGAAAGAATCAATAAAACAAAAGGAAATATCAATTCAATTAGTCAATTAGAGTGTAGAATACAATCTAAATCTTAGTTTCAATGTAAATCACCCGAATTACATCTCCTTACATTCACAAATCACATATCTAAACCATAGAAACTATAACCTATGAATGTAGAGAGGGAAACTAAGATTAAGGTAGCAGAAACTCCTAATTGTAGCTTCAAGAACTCAGATTGGCTGCTGATAAACCTTGTCGCTAAGTGATCAAAGTTTTCTAGGAAATGCAGCAAGTGAAGCAATACCTAGGTCATTCTTCTCAAGGAGCCTTAAGTTGTAATTCAATTCTTAACAATTCACTTTAATTATCAATTACCAATGTGAAAGCTTGAGTTTCAAAAAAGAGAAATTGAAGCAAGAAACAATCCAATGAAAAGTAACAGTAAGAAAAAGTCTAAAATGCAAAAGAGATTTAGATAAGAGATAGTAGTTCCCCTAGGAATTTATCCAACCTTCCTTATTCAATCTTATAATTTGGAGTCTCTCAAAGTCAATTAAATGGATAGATTCAGCTACTGCTCAAATCTCTCTAAACACATATTAGAAACAACTATCTTACTAGATTCATTTATTTGTTTGGTTTTCTTGATTTGCCTTAGAGTTCTATTGATTTCCCAATCAAAAGGTAAAAGGGTCTTATCCTGGGACATGCAACTAAGGAACAAGAGAATAGACTAATAAAATAAATGTGAAAAAGCAATTAGATAGAAGAAAAAGATCAGAGAGAAGACAAAGGGTTAAGAGGGGATCCTGTAAAATCCGCCACGGCGCTTTCTCAGATCTGCCGCGGCCTCTATTACAGAGACGACTCTTGAGCCAAAATTGGGTAGGCGCTGCGGCGCCTGATGTAATCTGCCGCGGCGCTTGTTACAGAATCGCTACTGTGAAAGGTGCTGCGGCGTCATTTGATATCCGCCGCGGCGTCTGCTCCTGATAAACCAGATGGATGAATTTGCAGCAGCTTTTGACACTGCTCACACCTTCACTCCTGCAAATTGAACCTTTAACACAATGGTATTAATTTTCCTACAAGAAGAAGATCTCAGAAGCATAAAAACAAGCAACTATCATCAGATTTAGTGGAAGAACAATTAAAAGGAAAAAGGTTGCTACAGCAAGGATTCAAACAATTCACAACTGACCAAATTGTGTTAACTCCTTGACAACCTAAGGAATGAATTTAGAACGCAACAATAAAGGAAACAACTAAACAACAAAGCACAAAAGTGAAAATGCAAAAACAAGTCAGAAGCACTAAAGCTACTTTTTATGTGGTTTTGGGCTTTCAAATATATATTTTTTTCTTGGCAAACCAATGAATTGCTGAGAACCTTAACAAGTAAGGCTCCCCGGCAATGGCGCCATTTGATAAACCTTGTCGCTAGGTGATCAAAATTTTACTAGGGAATGCAGCAAGTGAGGCAATACCTAGGTCATTCTTCTCAAGGAGCCTTAAGTTGTAATTCAATTCTTAACAATTCACTTTAATTATCAATTACCAATGTGAAAGCTTGAGTTTCAGAAAAGAGAAATTGAAGCAAGAAACAATCCAATGAAAAGTAACAGTAAGAAAAGGTCTAAAATGCAAAAGAGATTCAGATAAGAGATAGTAGTTCCCCTAGCAATTTATCCAACCTTCCTTATTCAATCTTATAATTTGGAGTCTCTCAAAGTCAATTAAATAGATAGATTCAGCTACTACTCAAATCTCTTTAAACACATATCAGAAACAACTATCTTACTAGATTCATTGTCTTGCTCTGTAGAGAAGGAAAATCAATTGACAAGAACACTTGAGAAGCAAGTTGCAATTCTCTAAGGATGATCACAACTGTGAATCATCAATTTATTCAATCAAAATTCAGATTTATAGAACAACAGTCCAAGTAAAAACAAATTAGATCTACAAATCAACAAAGAATCCTCTATTCAACTAAATCAAAGGACACAACTCACATCTGAATGTTCAATCAGATCTAAATCCCAAGAAACATAAATCTAATCATTCAACCTTCATTCTAACCACAATTGTTCAACTGAAACAAATGAATCTTAGAATAGAAAGTAGAAACTAGATCTGAAATGACTCCCTGTTCAGCTCTATGAACTCAGGTCAGCTTCATTGCTAGGAGAACTTGGAAATTCAGCTACTCATACTCTGAATTAGAGTAGAAATAGCAAGAATTGATGAAAGATTCATAGATGATCGGTGGAAAATGATGGATTTGGACGAAAATGGAAGAGAGAAATGAGAGAAGGCAGAGAGAACAAGAAAATCGGCCTCTGGAGAGAATGAAGAACTGAATATCTCGTCCCCCGGTTGTAGCGCGCGACTTTGTATTTAAATCTGGAATTTTTCGTCATCCGCCGCAGCGCCTTTGTCCATCCGCCGCGGTGCCTAGCCTGTACGGTGTCATTTCGATTAGTGATCTTGAGCTTCATGAAAATTTTAGTCCGCCGTGGCGCATCTGTCCATCCGCCGCGACGCCTTTGACTGAGAGTACCCTTGGAAATCCACCACGGCGCCTTCCCAAATCCACCGTGGCACCTCAGACAGAATGGCAAAAAATGCTAGAGAAACTCCCTGAAATTCACACCAAAACAGGGATCAAAAGTACACACAAATAAAATCATAAAAAAATGTAAAAAAAAAACCTCATAATTCCTTTCACTAACTCTTATGCACAATAAAAGGTAATTATACCCAAAGTATGCAAATATAAATGGCAAAAGCATGAGTTTAGGGTTAGAAATATACGTAAATAATGAGACTTATCAGCTGCATTGAACATCAAGGAATGAAGATATATCCTCTTATGACTAAAATCATAACTTCACCAAGCTCTGCAACTTTCATGGCCATAACAGTAGCAATCAAGAGGAAAATGGAGGAGAATAATTGGTAGAAAATGGAAGAATTGGGGTAGAAATGATGAATTGATGGTGGATAATGGTAGGAAGGTGAGGAGAGACGAAATAAGAGAGCTTTGGATGGAGAAAAACAAAGCCAAAACCCACAAATCGTATAATGATCGATCTGGCACGCGTTCTAGAATTAAATCTCAAAATTTTGCATATTCACCGCAATGAAGTCAAAATGGAATCGTATGAATTAGTGACAGTGTTTCGTTGATAACAACCTTTCATCATGGCGAATCCCATAGTTGGCCACAGCAAATTGAGGTAGAATCTGTTCTAATGTTTCTTCAATCCTCTAATCACCTACAATATTCTAATTAAGTTTATAGTCATCTATTCCAGGGTATGTAGGATACTTAAGAGCCAATGAATGAATAAAACTCAAGAATTATCATATAAAAGCACACAATTGACTCTTGTACCCTTGATGCACAAAAACCTCTATCTTAAGCCGAGTTACACAATTAAAAACCACAAAAGCATAAGTTTAGACTAGGAAATATATATATATATATATATAAAATATGAGATTTATTAATTCCCCTACACTATGCTTTTGCATTACTGGGCAAAATACTTCAATGAAAACAAGAGTTAGGATAAAATGAACCATGTAAGCAGTGCCCTAACTTGTTGCTCAAGTGATGTAGATATGGCGTCCAAGACAGTTGCTAACGATGATCAACACCTGGTTGATTCAACCCTTGGAGAAATAGAGGGATCAGTGGTGGACTCAATCAACCTTGGGATTCATTCCACAGCCAAGAAGGGAGAGGGGAGTAATCTTGCACTTTCTTCTATTGATATTTCTAAATTAATCCCTTCTCTAGTCCAACCACCCACTCTTGAGCTTAAACCCCTACCACCTAACCTTAAACATGCTTTCTTGAAATCTAATGAGCAACTCCGAGGGGTTATTGCAAACTACCTTTCCCTAAAAGAGGAGAACATGTTGCTTAATGTTTTGAAAAAGTACAAGAAAGCCATAGGATGGCTCTAGCTGATATACCTGGTATTTGCCCAACTATTTGTACTTATAGGATCCTTTTAGAGGAAGGGGTAAAACCAGTAAAATAAAACCAAAGAAGAGTAAATCCTTTGATTAAGGAGGTAGTTAAGAAGGAGATCTCAAAGCTCCTAAGTGTGGGAATTATTTATGCCATTTCGGATAGCAAATGGGTCAGTCCTGTTCAGGTAGTGCCCAAAAAAAGTGGCTTAACTGGAGTGAAAAATGAAAATAATGAACTCATACCCACTAGAGTCCAAAATACTTGGCATGTCTGTATTGACTATAGAGAACTTAACGATGCTACACGCAAAGACCACTTCCCCATTCCCTTCGTTGACTAAATGTTAGAAAGATTAGCAGGTAAATCCCACTATTGTTTCCTTGATGGTTTTTCCGGTTATTTTCAGGTACCTATTGCATCGAAAGACCAGGTGAAGACAACATTCACTTGTGATTTTAGGACCTACGCTTACAGAAGGATGCCATTCGAAATTTGCAATGCCCCAGGAACGTTCCAACGATGCATGATGTTAATCTTCAATGATTTCTGGGGAGAGTGCATAAAGGTATTTATAGATGACTTTAGTGTGTATGGTAACTCCTTTACTACCTTCCTTTCTAGCTTAGAAAAGGTTTTACAAAGATGCATTGAAAAGAAGCTAGTCTTGAATTTTGAAAAATGCCACTTTATGGTTAATGAGGGCATAGTTTTGGGCCATTTGATCTCTTGTAAAGGCATAGAAGTGGATAAGGAAAAAATTAAAATTATCTCTTCTCTCCCATACCCTACTAATCTTAAAGAAATTCGATCCTTTTTGGGGCATGCGGGGTTCTATAGAAGATTTATAAAAGATTTTAGTAAATAGCCTTACCACTTTCAAACCTCTTGAAAAAGGATACGGAATTTGAATTTAATGAAACTTGTAAAATTGCCTTTGATACCTTGAAAGCTAAACTGATTTCCCCTCCCATCCTAGTTACTCCCAATTAGGACTTACACTTTGAGATTTCCTGTGATGCCTCTAACTTTGTTGTTAGAGCCATGTTAGGACAGAAGGAGGATAAACTCTCAAGGGTGATTGCCTATGCATCAAAGACCTTAGATGCTACTCAAGTCAATTACAAAACCACTAAGAAAGAGCTATTTGCTGTAATTTTTGCTCTAGATTGTTACACCTTAGTATCGTATCGTCTTAGGGTTTAATTAAAACTATTTTAGACCATATTGGATGGTCTTGGGCTCAACTTTATCTCAAAAACGCTAATTTTCAGATTTTCACTGTTCATTGGGTAAAAATCCAGTTTTCTGGCCTAAATTCAAAAATTCATAACTTAACCTAGAAAAATCAAAATAGAGTGGTGCAAAATTCCATAAAAATATATTTGAATGCTCTTTCAGGGAAAAATAGTCTTGTAAACCAATTCCATTGGAAAAAGCATAAGGTTTTTGTGAAAGTCACCTCTGTCTTTTAGGCAAAAACCTTTTTTCCAGATTCTGAACCTTAATATTGAAAAATCATTAAAAATCGTGTAGTTGGCTATTTTTAATATGTTAGCTATCAAAATGAAGCTCAAAACGTGATCTACAAACATGCCAAATTTTGTGATTAAACGCATTCAGGAACTTAATCAAAACATTGCTTAAAGGTGGCGGTGTGAGTGAATTTACAGCACTGCCCAGCATAGTATTACATAACCTAAAAGTCCACGAATTTTTATGGTATGATACCATAATTTAACCTTCAATCTGCAGCTTGCCCTTGGATGCTTCAGGCCCTAAAATGTTAGATTGCATTTAGGGAATGAGATTTCATTGAAATCCCAACACCAAATTAACCAACTATATCATCAACAAGCATCATCATTATGCATAATTACATTAACTACTATTGGTGAACTAGCATGCTTATCATTTGGCAAACTCAATCATGCAAACTCAATCATCCGCATAATAGCAATTAATCATACAATAATCAACAATGCCAAGTTAATGTTAGTAGTTAGGTTTAATGAAACGTCCTACCTTTAACCCCTCAGAGCATGCATTTGTAAGCGTTATGGTTCAAGCAGATCACGACACAAGCCCATGAATTTAAAATTTCAACATAATTACCCGGGTTACTATTTATTGTTTAATTTCCAGATTACAAGCCCAACTTTAAAAATTCATAACTAATTCCATAAAAATTGTATTAGAGTGTTCTAAAATTATACAAAAAGCTACTTCAATACTCTTTAAGGGAAAAATATCCAATTGGACTTATCTTTACCCAATTTATACAATTTAATCAATAAATATTACTGTTCATTTCATAAAATCTGGAACTTTCAGATTCTGTGCCTCAACTTTGGAAATTCATATCTCCTTGTGTACACATCCAATTGAGATGACCTACCTCTCATTTTAAAGTTTGGGACATGTACTATGAGTATGCCAAATCTTATGACTTAACTCATTTTTTTGATAGGTCAAACTGGAGCTACAAACTTACTGCTCTAGGGCCTACGTTTTATCCCTTAACATCTATTTACTTTAATTCCTTTTATTTCTTTGGCATACATAACCAGGGCTTACTCTTTCCCACTCATGCTCATATATTTCTATACATGCCATAAGCATTATAATTAATTACATGGCATCATAGGCCTCCATGACATAAATTACATAATAGGAGAATTACACTGATTTAGCCCAATTATTCTATGTTATTTCATATCATTTTAAGGGTTTTTATCATAGGTTTTGGCTCCTTTTAATGATAATTGTGCTTAATTTAGATTATGAGTCCTTACTTTGAGTTAGTGCCTTTTTGAGGGTAAAATTGTCATAATTGGTTATTAATTGTATTCAATTGATTTCTAGGACAATTGATACTTCAAATTGTTGCTTTTTATTGTAGGACACTTGAGAATTAGAGCCAAGATTGAAGACCAAAGCATTACACAACATGAGAGTTTCCAAGAAAATGCTGTGCTGTGGCAAAAAGTCTGAAAATGTACATCAGTGGCTATTCTGGAATAGTTTGTCGGGGCCAACTTTTGAGTTCGCCGGGGCCAACTTTCAAAATCTCACTAGAATACCTCTCTGGAATAGTTCGCCACGGCCAACTTTTGAGTTCGCCGCGACGAACCTCTTCGTATCAGTAACGTCAGATTCGGATCCAGAACGCAAAAATAGACCCTCTACTCATATGATCCGACCCAAATTGACCCTAAAAGCCCTTAGAAACCCTATTTTCGACCTATCACTCCATTCCATCACCTCCAACACCTCTATTCTCTCATCTTCTTGCCTCTCCACCTCCATCTTCTTCCCCATCCATTTCCTTCATCTTTCCTTCACTCCATCTCATTTCCTTCCACTCCCAGCTACCATGGCCAATGGATTCACTTCAGTTGGAGCTTTTCTTGAAGCTATGGAGAGCTAGGGTTTATCAACTCTTGAAGATGGTGGAGTAGCATGAGTTTCCAAGCTTCAAAGGGGAGTTTAGTTTCAGTTTGCAATTTTTAGCTATGATTTATGGCTTTCTAGGTCTAGTAGTTGTAACTTCTTAGTTAGGAACTTGGGACTGATACTGTAATTATTGGTTAATGATTACATTTGTAATTTGGATTGATTGATGTTGAACTTTGTGCTTAAATATATGTGGTTGCATATATGCTTATTGTAACTCTTATTATTCTCTCCTATCTTGCATGGTTGTGTTTGGGTACTGAGTTGATTGTGTGTTACATTAAGCCAATTACATGATCATTCCAAATTTACACATTAGGGAAGCTAAACAAAGCTTTCATTAATGAGTTCATTAATGAAAGCTTTGGACTCATTGAGTTAATGAGGTTCTTATTAAGAAAACCTAATGATTTGTGAAACTCCCAATATTTTAAGTGAACTATGATTGCCATCAAAGCCATTTTCAAGAGATTTCCTATCATTCATTCCCATTCCATCATTATTATCTTAAAACACCAAAAATATAGTATCTTAGGTTTGTTTTCATTGCATTTAGTTTAGGCACCATTCATTTAAGTCTTAAAAACCCAAAACCCCATTTCATTGCATTGCATGGCATTTAGTCTAGCTTAGGTAATTAATAAAGGCTCCCAAAAGTGAAACGACCCGAGTTTGCACTATACTGCATAGCTTGGATTAAATTTTGATTGAGAACCCCAAGGCGAACGACAGAAAGGCTCTCTTTCATACACATTGAATAATAATATCATTCATTAACATGAACAATTCTCCACATTCTTCTCCTTGCTTCTCATGCCATTATTGCCCATCATTGATTGACCTAAATGGTTGGTTAGGGAGTGGTGAGATTTGGGGGAATCTCAGTAGCAAACAATACCATATTAATCATGCTAGATGGATGCTAATGCACTACACGCAACTTGTTTATTCTCTTGTTAATTAGTGACATATTAGCATTCTCAAAGCTAACTTCTTGATGCATGGCCATAGAGACATAATCTACTCATCATGAATAGCAATTACAGTAGCTAAAACATGTCACAATAACATTTAATAACATGTACACGGTAACACACAAGCATACAACATCAAGCAATGACAATAGGTAAGTTCACTACCTTGCACCTCAAGCTTTCCTCTTACTTTTCCTTTGACTCCCTTGACTTTCCAACCATGTGGGCATTTGGTTAACATCACCAAACATCCTCTTGGATGTTTCAAAGATCCTAAACATAGTCATATTGATCATACAATCTATTAGAACCACTAGATTACATAAAGTTCAAGATTAGCTTTCTTGAACCTCAACCCTTTCTCTTGCCTTTAGGGTTTTCTTTCTAACTTTTCTAAGATAATATTATCATTTCCCATCCTTAAGATCCATTTCTTGTCAATTAGGACCACTTTAGATGGCCTTAGATTCAAGAAGATCAAATCTGAAAATTTTGCTTCGCAGGTACTGCTCAAGCAGAAATTCCAGAATTTTTGCTCAACTTTGAAAATTCATAATTAATTCTATAAAAATCAAAATTGAGTGGTTCCAAGTCTCACTAAAAGATCCTTAAGTTAAATTTAAATAAAAAATAGTTTTAGGAACCAATTCCATGCTGAACAGTGCCAGAATGGTACTCAACTCAACACTCTTCCAAAAGTTAAACACTGTTTCTAGATTTCAAACCCTAACTTTGAAAAATCACCATAAATCGTACACATATCCAAATGAAGTAATCTACCCATGGATTTAAAGATCACAGAGTGTAATTTAATCATGCCAAATTTTAGAATCAGATACAAAGAGTAACTTATTCTAAATAGACATCAAATCAGATGCTACAACAATCACATACCTTGATCTTGAAGCTTGAATCTTCTTCCTTCTTCTTGGCCTTCACCCCTACGTTTTTCTCTCTAAATTTTGGTAGAGTTTTCCCTCTAAAATAGCTACCAAAATGCTCTGCCAATGTGGGGTATTTATAGCCAAAACTTTGGCTTGAATGGGCCAAAATGCCCTTGGTGGCTAATAGAAAGGATAAGGGCAATTTTGGAACTTCATGTTGGCTTTTACATCATCATTACATCATCTTCTTGCATCATCCTTACCTCATCCTTCTAGAAGCCGTCAAGTGTCACAAATGTGGTGGAGGAAAAGGGAGATTAGATCCTAGCTATTGGATCAAAACTTAATCATTAAGTTTCCTCTGAATTTACTTGGCCTACATTTCTCAGACTTTCTTTATGGCCTTTCAGAGCTCAGAAAATTCTTCTGTCTACTCCATAAATTCCCTTTAATCCTAGAGAGTATCTTTGAATTTTCTTAGGCCATAACACTTCCTTTAAACCTTACATAAAAATTCATTTACTAAAATACCCTTTTATCGGCATAAACGACTTTTAATTTATTAAAGCCACTCCACTGGCCTTTTGGTTGCGGGACTAATTTTATAAATTAGTACAACCTTTCAACCATTTAACCTCATTTTTTATATACATTTTTGAGGTCTCTTGCTATTTCAAATAATTATCTCAAACGGTATACTTTTTACTAGCCATAACCTCATAAATTCCATTTAAGTTGCCTCAGGGCTATTTTCGTCTTTTCTCTTCACAAAAGAGCCTCAGAATATTTTTTCCCATTTTCTGGGATTTTCTTGGAATTCTCTGTATACTCTTCCATTTTCACCCCTGTTGGTCATCATCACTTTCTGAATTTACAGTTTAGTCCCTGCTTGGACTTAACTTCATACAATCCTCTCTTTGAGGTTTCTAACTTAACCTTTGGCCTGTATCTAACCTCTTTTTTCTGTCTGGGCCTTCGAGACTTTGTTAGAGCCTCTAACTTTGATTACATTTTAGCCCCTTAAAACTTTAACTTTGCAGTTTAGTCCCTAAAATTGCTTTGACTTCCTTTCTCATCTTTGGGACTTCTGCTCAAAAGGGGTCTCGTAGCCTATCCAATTCAGGCTATTTCTAGTGCTTCTAGGCCCAAAAGTTTGGATGTTACATTCAACTTGCTAACTTGCTCCAAAAGCTTGAGTTTTCTTTGTTTCTCTTTTTTTCCTTCACAAATGTCAAACCCTAGCATGGCAATCCACCGAAAAGGGCAGCAAGAATCATTAACCAAACCAAGTAAGAACACAACTTAAACATAACTCTTGCTCCGTAAAACTTCCACCTCTGTTCTTTTATTTATGACCTTTGTTTTCCATAACCCCTAAAACTGCTTCTTGACTTATTCCCACATGATTTTTCATGTAGATTCCAAATATGTGCTTAGATTTGAGAAAATAAAATTCCTCCTTTCAGTTCTCTCTTGACCGAACCAAAGGGATTCTTTAACCAAAAATTACAACTTTGATTTTTAATGCTTCTAACACTTGTTCTTTAGGTTTATCCTACACTATTTTTCATTTTGAGCATAATGGAAGCATTAAAACATTGAAAAACTCCTCCTAGGGTCCATTTACTACCTTGGCCAAAATGAACCTCAAGAGAAACAACCAAGAAAACACTTCAAAAACAACCTATAACCACTTGCTACCACTAGGAACTAACATGTTTTGAAGCATTCTAGCAAGTATGATCAACAAAACCTCTTTCCTCACATGATAATCAGTTCATCCAGCACCTAAAGAAGAGAAGAAACAGAAATTTTTAACCATACAAAGAAAGGAAACAAGGCAAGGATCTATTTAGAACCAAGAACTAACCTTGAATCTTTGGTTGTATGATCAAGTTCGTAGCTTTTCCCCTTGTTTCTCTTTGAACTCTCTCTTTTCTCTTTTGGTTCCCTCTTGGTCAAACTCAACATCTAAAATATTATGGGGAGATGAGCTTGTTTAATGAGCCAAAATATCCCAACCACCATCATAAATGAAATTCCAAGTGTCATTACCCCCTTTAATCTTACTTTCTCTTTCATAATTAACTAAATCCAAATGAAATGAATTACCAAAAGTTAAAATCCTTTCCATTTGAGGAATAACACTTGGCATGTTCAAATCCTCTCCATTAGGGGCTTGACACATGGCTAATTGCGAACCATTTGAATTGCACGACTCTAGTCTTGCTTTATCGGTGCACTTTAACTCTGGGTTTAACTTCTTTTCTATAATTACAGTATTTTGCCCTCTGTAATTATTTTCTGTCAAATCTCTAATTTATTCTCCTTATTTTTATCTTCCCAAATTACCCTCTTTGTCTCAAAATTAATTTCCCAATGATTAAATAAAAAGGAAAACAAATTTCCTTCTCTTTAGGGTTTTTCCTACTTTTCAAAGGTATTGGGAAAATTCTTGGATACTTGAGGGTCTTCATTTAATTCCATAATCTCTTATAATTGCTTGGGATATCATAGGAATTTTCTTAGAATTTTATTCTCCTTAAAAATATTTATTTGGAATTTTCCAAATAAAATCCCTTAAATTGGGCTAAATCACCCTTAAATTCTTTTGTAATTTCTCTAAGGGTAATTTGGTCATAAAACCAATTTTATAATCTCATATAATTCTCAAAGGACATTATCCTTATTTTTTCTTAAATTTTTAAGGCTTGTAAATATTATTCCATAATTATATTTGATCAATTTTCCTTAATTAGTTAAATTTCCATAATTGGCTTGGAAAATCATAATAATTATTTTCCACTAAAATTTTTCTATTCCTCCTTATCCGTTTGGGCTCTTAATCATTTTGGAATATTTCTTATTTCTAATTACCATAATATTGAATGTGACATTTTTCCCCCTAAATAAATTTCGTCCTCGAAATTTAAAGCATACCTTAATGGAAAAGTTCAGGGTACTTTTCCTTCATCTCAGTCTCTATTTCCCATGTGGCTTCTTTAGAGGAAAGACCCTTCCAGACCACCTTGACCAGCGAAATTTGCTTGTTCCTCAGCTACTTGATCTTTTGATCAATGATTCGCTCTGGTCTAACCTCAAAAGATAGGTTGTCTCAGAGCACAATGTCATCATAGCTTATGACATGTGTCGGGTCTGGATAGTATTTCTTCAGTTGAGAGACATGGAAGATATCAAGAATCTAATTTAATTCTGGGGGAAGAGCCAACTTATAGGCTACTGGTCCAGCCTTGGACAAAATCTGAAATAGTCCAGCATACTTTGGACTTAGCTTTTTGGTCCTCAGGGATCGACCAACTCTCGTTGTTTTGTGACACTTTAAGAAAAATGTGATCACCAACTTCGAACTCTAACAGTCTCCTTCTTGTATCTACATAGCTCTTCTATCTACTCTGAGCCCTTAAAAGTCGTTGCTGAATAGCTTTAATCTGTCGGGAAGTCTGATCCACTATATCTGGACCAAGGATGCTTCTTTCACTAAGTTTTGTCCAACATAAGGGAGATCTACATTTCCTCCCATAGAGTGCCTCGTATGGTGCCATTCAAATACTTGAATGGAAACTGTTACTATAGGCAAATTTGGCTAACAGTAACTATGTATCCCAATTACCACTGAAATCCAAAACACAAGCATGCAACATATCCTCCAATGTCTGAATCGTTCGTTCTATTTGTCCATCTGTCTGGGGATGGTAGGCTGTGCTAAATCTAAGAGTAGTGTCCATTTCTTTCTGTAGGGACCTCCAAAACTTAGAAGTAAATCTTGGGTCTTGGTCCAAAACAATACTGCTTAGAACACCATGCAGTCTAACAACCTCCTTGATGTAGAGCCTCGCTAACTTTTCAGGAGAATCTTTAACATTCATGGCGAGAAAGTACACGGGCTTAGTTAGACAGTCTACTATAACCCATATTGCATCACGTTTAGCTGCTGTCATCGGTAATCCTATTATGAAATCTATTAATACGCTATCCTATTTCCACTCAAGAATATCTAGGGGTTACAACTCTCCTGCAGGCTTCTGATGTTCCATCTTTACCCTCCGGCAAGTGAGATACTTTGCCACATACTCCATAATATCCTTCTTCATTCCAGGCTAATAAGAAAGCTCTCTAACATCATGATACAACTTTCTCATTCTTGGATGAAGAGTATATTTGCTCTTATGGGCTTCTGCTAGTATCCTTTCTCTGAGGTCGGCTACTTGGGGAACATAGGTTCTTCCTTTAAACTTCAATATCCTCCTCTGAAATTTCAAAGTTCTTAGTCCCGCCTCTAGACAATTTCCCTTTGAAAATTTCTGTTAGCCAATCCCGTGATTATGCTTCTCTGATTTGATCCTCGAGCAAAGCTGTAAACTAGGTTCTACCTCTATTTCCTTCTACTAACTGCATCTGATATAGAGGACCCCAATCTCTGAAATCCTCTACCAACTTTTGCTCCTTAATCATTAGTGATACTACTTGTACTGCCTTTCTGCTCAAGGCATTCGCAACTACGTTTGCTTTGCCTAGATGGTACTTAATCTGAAAATCATAGTCTTTAAGCAAGTCTATCCATCTTTGTTGTCTCATATTCAACTCTTTTTGATCATGGAGGTACTTGAGGCTCTTGTGGTCGCAAAACAATTCTATTGTTGCTTCATACAAATAATGTCTCCATATCTTTAGCACATAAACTATCACTGCCAATTCTAGGTTGTGGGTCGGGTAATTCTCCTCATGAGATTTCAACTGGCGCGAGGCATATGCTACTACCCGCCCTTGCTGTATAAGCACACATCCCAGTCCCTACTTGCTAGCATCTGTATAAACCACATAGGGTCGTGAAGGATCAGGGAGTACAAGTATGGGAGTAGAGGTAAGCTTCCTCTTCAGCTCCTAAAAACTAGCCTCACTCTTCTCGTCCCACAAGAATGGCTGGTTTTTCCCGGTTAACTTGGCCAGCAAAAGAACAATTCGGGAAAAGTCCTAGATGAATCTTCTGTAATAACCTGCCAGTCCGAGGAAACTTCTGATCTCAGTCACTATCTTGGGTCTCTCCCAGTTGAGTACTGCCTCAATCTTACTGGGGTCGACAGCCACTCCCTCTCAGGAAATCACATGATCGAGAAATCAGACTTCTTCTAGCCAAAACTCACACTTACTGAGTTTGGCCACTAGCTGCTTCTCTTTTAGGGTATTTAAGATAGTTCTCTAATACGTCTTATGTTCTTCAGGAGGCTTGGAGTATACTAGGATATCATCGATAAATACTGCCATGAATTGATCTAAGTAAGGGCAAAAGATCCTATTCATGTAGTCCATAAATATCACAGGTGTATTCATCAATCCGAACGGCATTACTAAGAACTCATAGTGCCCATAGCGAGTTCTGAACACAGTCTTAGGGACATCATCAAGTTTAACCTTGAGTTGGTGGTAGCCAGATCTTAAATCAATCTTAGAGAACATACTGGCACCAACTAACTAGTCTAATAGATCATCTATCCTAGGGAGCAGATACTTGTTCTTGACTGTGACTTTGTTCAACTCCCTTTAGTCTATGCACAATTTTAGACTATTGTCCTTTTTCTTAACAAATAACACTAGAGCACCCCATGGCGAGACGCTTGGTCTAATAAAACCTTTCTTAAGTAATTCCTCTATATACTTCTTAAGTTCTGCCATTTTATTTGGAGCCATTCTGTAAGGGGCCTTAAAAATTGGTCTTGCTCGAGGTATGATATTAATCGTGAAGTCTACTTCTCTGTCTGGGGGTAGTCCTATGACCTCTGTCAGAAACACTTTTGGAAACTCCTTAACAACTGGGATTTCTTCTATCCCCTCTTCTACCTCTACTTGCATCGAGAAGAAAATGAGAAATCCTTGACAACCTTTTCGTAGGCATTTGCCTGCTTGGGCTCCCGTTAAGAAATTCAATCTAATCTTCGGATTCAACTCTAAATCTCTCAAAGGTAAGATTAGGGTTTTTTTCTTACAGTCCATTAAGATATTGTGGGATGATAACCAATTTAGTCCAATCACCACATCAATTTCATGGAAAGGCATACGTATTAAGTCTATAACAGTACAACAGTACTCATAACAAACTATATAGTTCAAGCACGCATCAGATGTAATTACCCTATTCTGTGTTGGTGTGGACACATGTATATCATACGACAATGTATTCATAATCAAGCGAAGTCTTTTAACACAGGCATATGAGATAAAATAATGACTAGCACCCGAATCAAACATTGCAATGACTAGGGAGTTGTTAATCATGATCGTACCTTGAATCATTTCTGGAAACTTCCGGGCTTTTTCCCCTATGAGGGAAAACACTTGGCCTTGGGTGCGTGGTCGTGCCTTTACATTGTTCTGTGGGCATTCTCTCAAGAAATGTCCAGGTTTGCTGCATGTGTAGTAAACGTTCTGTCCAGCCATGCATGGTCAATCACCATGATTCTTGCCATACTTTGTACGCTCCTTGCCCTTCGGTGGCTTACCACCTTTCTTATTCTTGTGGTTTTTCTATGGTTGCTTCCTCTTCTTACTTGCATTAGATGAGGTGCCACCCTGACCTCCTTGACCTCCCTTCTCTTCTCTATGAGTAGTCTTAACCATCAAATGATGGTTTAAGCTGCTTTCTGTGATACGGCAAGCCTCAACCACCTTATTAAACTATTCAAATTGTTTGGGAGCAATCATTTTCCTCAAGGACTACCTTAGTCCTCGAACTATCTTCTCTGTCATCCACCTCTCATCGTCTCGATAGCGGAGAAAACTTGAGTAATTAGAAAGACAGATGAACTTAGCCAAGTACTCAACAAATGGCTCATCATCTCTCTGCTTCAGGGTCAGAAATTCTGCTTTCCTTTCATCTTTGACGGATCTTGGAAAATACTTCTCATAGAATTACTCCAAGAACACTTCCCAAGTCACCCTCATGTTTCGAGCATCCAGAAGAATCTCAGTATTCTTCCACCAGCGATCAGCATCCTTCTCTAGCTTATATATTGCTATTTGGGCTTTTCACTCTGATGAGCAGTCTAATACTTTGAAGATCTTCTCTAGGCGGTTAATCTAATCTTCTGCCGCTTGAACATTAAACGTTCCGTCAAATGACGGTGGGTTCTGTTTACAGAAGCGAGTCATCCACTGCTAGATGCTGTTGGGGTCTGCTGCTGGTATTGCTGGTCTAGGTAATTGTTCAGATGCTTGTACTGTGGAGACTTCTTCCTGTAGCTGCCTCCTGTCAAAGTTAGCCATTGCCGCTGTTATTGCTGCAGCTATTGCTACATCCCTCTCTTGTTCCTAGTGAGCTTTTGCCGCCCTCATCTGCTTGATGGTCTTCTGCTGATGCTCAAGACGATCCAAAATTATTTGCAGTAGATCGAGAGGGACCTTTACATCCTGAACTGGGGGTCTCTCTGGTGAAGGGTTTCGTCAGGTTCTAACTATCGTTTTTAACTAACTGAATAGCATAATAAGGAACAAGAAGTAAATATCATGCTTGGATTTTATTTAACAAAAAAGGTATACATCATTCAACATTTAAGCATCAGGCTCAATAATGCAGTTCAAACATACATATACCCAAGCACTACCAGCCTAACCTACTATGGTTAGCTGCACCAAAATACATCCTATGTTAGTAATAGGATGGTCCTAGTCATCTACAGAAAATGAACAATAACAAAGCCCTCGAGGCTTTGGATCTAGTCCTCCACATCATCTCCAGATATGTAGTTCAGGCGGATGACCTCATGGGTCCAGAATAGAGTGTTAGGTAGGACCTCTACTATCTCACATAACCAATCAAAAGGTTCCAAGTAAGGGTTGCCTGGTCCATGGGCTTGGTACAGCTCTCTCACGCCCTGGAGGTAGTCTAGGTGTATTCTCAAGTCTGCGTCCACATCCTTCCTGATGTGATGCCCTAGGAACATCAGCCAGTCACTCAGCTGACCCACACTACAGATCTCATGACTAGGCAGAGCAGGGGCAGGTATGACTGGTACTATAGGTGCTACAGGTGTTACAGGAGCTGGGGGTATAACTGGTCCGGTACTAGGTCCGGGAATGTTGTATGGATGCACAACAGGGGTAGCAGGTTGTCTGATGGACTAAATGTAAAGGCCTAGGTGTAATGGTTCTTGGTATAAGCCAGTTACAGGATCTATCAAGTCACCGGGTCTGGGAGGGTACAGTAACTGTTCTGCAGTGATCCCTAGCAACTCAAGATAGCACTCCGCGTAGCCATTTGAGCTCACTGACGAATGGCCTGGGCTAGCATTTTCCATAGTCCATTCCACTAGATCCTCTTCTTCGATAAGATCAATAATGTTAAGATCCCAATCATTGACTGATAGCTTAGATCTAGGGTCCCAGTCCCTGGTGTTTTCCATCCTGATTCCTGTAAAGACGTGTCAGTTTCTTCCTATCTAACCCCAAAATCTAATAAATAACTTAAGCAGAGTATTCTATCTTGTGTCAGAACCTCCGCTCTGATACCAAAAATGTTACACCTTACTATCGTATCGTCTTAGGGTTTAATTAAAACCATTTTAGACCACATTGGATGGTCTTGGGCTCAACTTTATCTCAAAAATGCTAATTTTTGGATTTTCACTGTTCATCAGATCCAGTTTTCTGGCCCAATTCAAAAATTCATAACTTAATCTAGAAAAATTGAAAGGGACTGGTTCAAAATTCTATAAAAATCTCTTTGAATGCTCTTTCAGGAAAAAATAGTCTTGTGAACCAATTCCATTAGAAAAAGCATTAGGTTTTTGTGAAAGTCACCTCTGTCTATTAGGCAAAAACCTTTTTTCCAGATTCTAAACCTTAACTTTGAAAAATCATTAAAAATCATGTAGTTGGCTATTTTTAACATGTTAGCTATCCAAATGAAGCTCAAAACATGATCTACAAGCATACCAAATTTTGTAATTATATGCATTCGAGAACTTAATCAAAACGTCACTTAAAGGTGGCGGTATCAGTGAATTTACAGTACTGCCCAACATAATATTACATAACCCAAAAGTCCATAAATTTTTATGGTATGATACCATAATTTATCCTTCAATCTGTAGCTTGTCCTTGGATGTCTTAGGCCCTAAAATATTAGATTGCATTTAGGGAATGAGATTTCATTGAAATCCCAATAACAAATTAACCAACTATATCATTAACAAGCATCATCATTATGCATAACTACATTAACTACGATTGGTGAACTAGCATTCTTATCATTTGGAAAACTCAATCATGCAAAGGCCAAAGTAAGAAACTGCAAAGAGCAGCCACATCACAATCAAGAAAGTTCATCCACATAACAGCAATTAATCATGCAATAATCAACAATGCCAAGTTAATGTTAGTTGTTAGGTTCAACTTGCTACCTTGCTCCAAAAGCTTGATTTTTCTTTGTTTTTCTTCTTTTCCTTCACAAATGTCAAACCCTAGCGTGGCAATCCACTAAAAAGGGTGACAAGAATCATTAACCAAACCAAGTAAAAGCAAGAACACAACTTAAACATAACTCTTGCTCCTTAAAACTTCTACCTTTGTTCTTTCATTTATGACCTTTGTTTTCCATAAACCCTAAAAGTGCTTCTTGACTTATTCCCACATGATTTTTCATGTAGATTCCAAATATGTGCTTAGATTTAAGAAAATAAAATTCTTCCTTTCAGTTCTCTCTTGACCGAACCAAAGGGGTTCTTTAACCAAAAATTACAACTTTGATTTTTAATGCTTCCAACACTTGTTCTTTAGGTTTATCCTACACCATTTTTTATTTTGAGCACAATGGAAGCATTAAAACATTGAAAAACTGATCCTAGGGTCTATTTACTACCTTGGCCGAAATGAACCTCAAGAGAAACAACCAAGAAAATACTTCCAAAACAACCTATAACCACTTACTACCACTAGTAACTAACATGTTTTGAAGTGTTCTAGCAAGTGTGATCAACAAAACGTCTTTCCCCACATGATAATCAATTCATTCAGCACCCAAAGAAGAGAAGAAATAGAAATTTTCAACCATACAAAGAAAGAAAACAAGGCAAGGATCCATTTAGAACCAAGAACTAACCTTGAATCCTTGGTTGTATGATCAAGTTGGTAGCTTTTCCCCTTGTTTTTCTTTGGAATCTCTCTATTCTCTTTTGGTTCCCTCTTGGCTAAACTCAACATCTGAAATTAAGGGGAGATGAGCTTGTTTAATGAGCCAAAATATCCCACCCACCATCATAAATGAAAATCCAAGTGTCATTACCCCCTTTAATCTTGCTTTCTCTTTCATAATTAACTAAATCCAAATGAAATTAATTACCAAAAGTCAAAATCCTCTCCATTTGAGGAATGACACTTGGCATGTTCAAATCCTCTCCATTAGGGGCTTGACACATGGCTAATTGTGAACCATTTGAATTGCAAGACTCTAGTCTTGCTTTATCGGTGCACTTTGACTCTGGGTTTAACTTCTTTTCTATAATTACAGTATTTTGCCCTCTGTAATTATTTTCTGTCAATCTCTAATTTATTCTCCTTATTTTTATCTTCCCAAATTACCCTCTTTGTCTCAAAATTAATTTCCCAATAATTAAATAAAAAGGAAAACAAATTTCCTTCTCTTTAGGGTTTTTCCACTTTTCAAAGGTATTGGGAAAATCTTGGATACTTGAGGGTCTTCATTTAATTCCATAATCTCTTATAATTGCTTGGGATATCATAGGAATTTTCTTAGAATTTTATTCTCCTTAAAAATATTTATTTGGAATTTTCCAAATAAAATCCCTTAAATTGGCTAAATCACCCTTAAATTCTTTTGTAATTTCTCTAAGGGTAATTTGGTCATAAAACCAATTTTATAATCTCATATAATTCTCAAAGGATATTATCCTTATTTTTTCTTAATTTTCCAAGGCTTAAAAATATTATTCCATAATTATATTTGACCAATTTTCCTTAATTAGTCAAATTTCCATAATTGGCTTGGAAAATCATAATAATTATTTTCCATCAAAATTCTTCTATTCCTCCTTATCCTTTTGGGCTCTTAATCATTTCAAAATATTTCTTATTCCTAATTACCATAGTACTGGATATGACATAGATAAATTTAGACCATATTTGATTAATTCCAAGGTTGTTGTCTTTACTGATCATGTAGCGGTACAGTATCTTTTCAAGAAACCGTACTCAAAACCTCGATTGCTTCCTTGGGTTCTCCTTTCATAAGAGTTTGATCTTGAGATCAAGGACCGAGCCGGAGCTGAAAATCATGTGGCAGATCATTTAAGCTGGTTGCCCGTGGACGTAAAGGGAGTTGATAATTCTGACCTTATCTTTGATTCTTTCCCTCATGAGATATTATGTTCAATAGCTCTTAGGGAGCCTTGGTATGCTCACATTGTGAATTATCTTATGACTGGACTAACCCCACCTTCTATGTCCACTCATCAGGTGTAAAAGCTCTAAGCAGAGTCCAAATACTATGTGTGGGATAAACCATTCCTCTGGAGGCTGTGTAGGGACCAGATCATAAAATGATATGTGCCTCAAGAGGAGCAGCCATGGATTATCTCTGCTCGCTGTACTTTGTCATGTGGGGGGCATTTTAGCTTAAAGAGGACAGCTAGGAAAATTTTAGAGAGTGAGTTTTACTGGCCTTCCTTGTTTAAAGACTGCTATGAGTTCTGTAAATCTTGTGAGACATGCCAAAAATTTAGGGGAGTAAGTTGGAGGCATGAGATGCCTCGAAAGCCCATGTTATTCTATGAAATGTTTGATGTTTGGGGTATCGACTTTATGGGGCCCTTTCCTCCTTCTAATGGCTTCAATTATATCCTCCTAGTAGTTGATTATCTTTCTAAATGGATAGAGGCCATTCCCACCTAAAAAGATGATACCAAAACTGTAGTTGAGTTTGTAAAGTCTAACATTTTTAGTCGATGTGGGGTTCTTAGGGCTTTAGTGAGTGATCAAGGAATCCATTTCTGCAATAGGCTTCTCACTAGCCTACTTGTAAAATATGGGGTCACACATAAAACTTCTACTGCCTATTACCCTCAGACAAATGGCCAAGCAGAGGTGTCCAATAAGGAAATTAAGTGGATCTTGGAGAAGATAGTAAAGCCTTCAAGAAAAGACTAGAGTTTGAAGTTTAATGATGCACTGTGGGCTTATTGAACTGCATTCAAGAACCCTATTGGGATGTCTCCATACTGCTTTGTCTATGGAAAATCATACCACTTACCAGTGGAATTGGAGCACAAAGCTTATTGGGCTGTTTCAACATGCAACAAGGAAATGGACAAAGCTGGCGAGGAAAGGCTATTTCACTTCAAGAGATAGAAGAACTCAGATGAGAGGCCTATGACAATTCCCGGATGTACAAGGAAAAATACAAGGCCATTCACGACAGTGGTATCTTGAAGAAGAGTTTCAAGCTGGGTGACAAGGTCCTAAAATTGAAAGCTCATTTCAAAGTTGGAGACGGGAAGCTGAAGGAGAGATGGGATAGACCTTACATCATAACAAAGGTCCTTGGCTACGGAGCTTTAGAGCTCAAAGATGAAAAGGATGGCACCACACATCTAGCCAATGGACACCTCCTTAAGCTTTTCTATGGCAAGCCTGCAGAAACGTAACCCCAAGTTGTCTCTTTCCTCTCCTTCTCCTCTATTAGTTGAGATTGCTGGTGATATCATTTGTTGTTTGAATTGTTGGATTTGCGTAAGGGAGGAAACTCTCTAGTAGTGTAGCTATTCTTTGCTTTTGTAGTTTGTTTTGTTTGCTCTTTGTTGTTTGCTGTTAGTGTGTTCGCTTGTTTTGTTCTGTCCTCCCCTGTCTTGCTGTAAGTTCTAGCCTGTGTGGTACTGTTTACTGTTTACTAGTTGATGATTGCTGAACTGTGCTGTTTGTTTTGGGGTTGGTTTTGGTTTAAGTTAGAAAGTTCTTGTTGTGGGGGCCGGTTTTGCTAAGGGTGTTGGTCACTAGTTTGGTATAGGGGCTTAGAATTCAGTGGTTTTTGGTTAGAAGGGTTGTTAGTGGTTTTTCTCAAGGTTACTCTCGGTCTGATTCTTCGTCGCGACTAACACCTAGTTTGTCATGACTAAATATGCCTTCTTGACTTCCCGAATGACTCTATGAAATTTTTAGTTGCGACTAAAATACTTATGGTCATGACGAAACCGCTTCATTTCCAGAAACCCAGTCTCGTATTTTCTCTGTTTTGCCCTATTTGTTTAGTGAAATCCCCCTTTTCCCCTAAAGCCTTCCACATTCACCTGGCCTTCATTAACCCTACACCTTTTGGTTTTTCACCTCCCATAACTCGTAAAACCTCCCTCATCTCGGCAGTTTTCCATTCCCCCTTTTCAGTTCACCATTCCATATTTCTCCAGTTCTCTCGTCATCTCAACCTCCTCCACCAAAGCAACTATTTGTTCTTCACCTGTGCAACTCCTCAGACATTCCCACATTGCTCTTTTCCTATTCCATTAAAGGTATTTCAGTCTTCCTTTCCCTGTTCTTCCCTTTGTCAATTCTTAGTTTTTAGTGGAAGGGCATTTGAATCCTTGAGATTTGCGTGGGGTAGGGTGTAAAGAGTAGTATTTCTGATGTCTAAACTATTGATAGGCTATTTGAACTAATAAATTGAACTGGTTTACAAGTTTTCTGCTATACATTGCTTGATTTCTTGATTGCTTTGTTTCAAATTTGGGTATCGCAATTTTCTGCTATGTTTCATCACGGCGAGATATGTGTTTTGTCGTGACTAATTGTTTTTACAGAAGCTAGAATAGGGATCACTATGCATTTTAGTCGTGACCAATGTTCCTGTTTGATCGCGATGAATGTGCCAAATCCTCTCTATTCCAAATTTCTTTGTTGTTCTTGAAAATGGTTTCGAACTTCACTTGTAATCAAATTCTTTTGAACCTTTCTTCAAAGCAGTTTAGTTTGCTCAGTTTTAGTTAGGTAGCTTGTAGAGGAGTGCAGCATCTTAGGTTTTGTCTAGCTTAGTTTCTTTTCCCTCTTGGGTGTTTGGGAAGTTTGTTTTGGTGTGTTGTTGTTTGTTCATGTGTGTTTTGTGTCTTGTGTGTGCTGTCTTACTTTTGCAGATGCCTCCTCATACTACCCCAGCTGAAACCAAAGAGCAAGCCTGAGACATAATCTACTCCAGATCTCTTCTACCAGAGCGAGAGTTCCCAGAAACTTCCGAATGTGAGTTTTATCAGTTGGCTATAAAAAGGGGTTTTGGAGAGATGATGAAGAAGCGCGAGCTCGGTACTAAGTATTTGGTTAGAGTGTTTTACACCACTACGAGGGTTGAGGATACTCCGATGATTAGGCTGCACCGAATAGGTATATAGTTTACAAACGAAGCTATTCGGTGGCATTATCAGCTGCCAGTAGTGAGGAAGTGTGAATTCCAGCACTATAGGAAGAATTTGACCGATGTGAACTGGGATGACGTCCTTGGGACTCTGTGTGTGGAGGGTGGATCTTGGGCACAAAGGGGCAAGGATCAGGTATACCTCAAAAGGAAGGTTATAAATGATGAGAGGCCTACATTGGCTAAACTTTATGTGCTACAATGTCATGCCCAGCACCCATATATCTGACGTCACCAAGGAAGGTGCCCTGCTGCTATACCTGTTGATGAAAGGAAAAAAAGATTGATATCCCTCTGATTGTTATGGAGTCCCTTCTGCAGTGTGCTCGCTCCACCAGAGCCAATCTGGTTTTCCCCCACTTGATCTTTAAGCTTTGCATTAAAACAGGAATGCCAGTAGAGGATGATGATGACCTATTTGAGGGAGTCTAAACTAAATGTTGCAAGCCCTCCAATAAGCGGGCTGCAGAGATGTGTAGAGGGAAGAAGGGCAAGCGAGTTGCTGAGGATGAGCCTGTTGACACTAAAGAGGCAGCTGAAGGTAACGGTGGCTCTAGAATCACCATGGAGAGTCTTAGCTAGCAAGTTGCCTTGCTCCAGGACAGTTTTGATCAGAGGATTACAACTCTGCAGAATTATGTCCTCACTCAAGAAGCCTGGTGATAGCAGTTTTTTGATCCTATGATGCCGACTTTGGCTACATAATTTGGGATTCCATTACCTCCTGGGTTTGAGGGAGCATTCAGTACTAGTTGTCCCAGTTACAGAGGGCATTTGAATCACCTGCTGGACTCTCTAGCTCCCAGCCATTAAATATGGAACCACCTGCAAAAGAGAGGAGGGCAGACGAGGAGGACTAGAGCTTTGTTTTATCCCTAATTATTTCCCCTTTTGCTGTGTTTCTTTTTCTGCCTGTGATTGATTTTGGTTGATTACCTGGATTCTGTAATGTTATTGAACCTTGACTTTGATTTTCCTCTTGATACTGCTTGTGATTTTAAGCTGTGATGGAAACTGCATGACCTTCCTGTTGCTTTAACTGCTATTTGCTTTGCTTTGCTCATTCTCGTGTGTTTCGCGGTGCCTTAAGTTTTTATGTGTTATCTTTTACAATAAAGACATTGTAGCATTTGAGTGTGGGGGAGGGGAATGTTTGTGCTCTTTTGTCTCTGGTTTACCTGTGCCTTCATTTTGGTCACGGCGAGTAGCTATCTTATTCGTGACCAAGTTCTGTTTCTTGCGCATGAGTGCTCTCGGTTTGATTGATTCGGCGTGACAAGTCCCAACATTAGCCGCGACAAAGTTTTATTTCTATGCTTCTGTGATTATCTTGGTCACGATGAATTACTGTGTTAGTCACGATGAACTTATATTGTCTTCTATAAAAGTTGTTTCGTATGCTGAGCAGAGGTCTAGCTAAAACTTACCCACATTTGGACTTTGACTCCCTTTTTGTTTTGTGCAAGAAAATTTTTTCAAGATTTTCAAGTTGCATTGAAACTCCTTCAGTTCTTGATTTATTCATGGGTGTTCGAAATTTTTCAAATGGTTTTCATTCTTTGATTTGTAATTTTGGTAGTTTTATTCATGCATTGGAATTAATCTTGCATTCAATTAAGCATTGTGGATGAACATGAGAGATTTAACCTTGTTGGAAGTTATTTAAGACCAAATTCCATTCTAGTGTGATTTGTCCACTTGATTTTACATTTTTTAGAACTTGTCCTTGTTCTTTGTCAAAGCTTCATATGCATTGGTGTTTTAGAAAGGATAAAGGCATTCACTTTTAAACCCTTTACCCAAACACAAGCCACTTTATTTAACCCTTGTTCACCCCTTTGAGCCCTTTTCAAATTTAAGTACCAAAACATGTTTGGTTTATTCAAGTTCCAACTACACGTTTTACTACTACAATCATAATATAGTACTCTATCTTCTAGGGTTTGGAATTGCCAGAATGTGAAAAAAAAAGAATAAAATTATAAAAAAAATGGATCCTTAGAAGAAAGAAATTTTAAATAAGGCAAATTCCTTGGTGGATTGAAGATTAAAGTTTCGTGCATCAAGCACTTTAATGTAAAGTTAGTTGGAAATCAATTTTGGATATTGGTACTTGTTTAATTTCATTCTATCATTCATTCCACCTAGCCGTCATTCATCATTACATCCCTTAAAGTCCTTTTGATCCAACACATCATTGCATTCTTAGTGGAGATAGTAGAACCATTACAAGCTTATGGTAGATTGTTTTGTCAAGTGGATTTGAGAGAAAACGACCCAATTAAGGTGAGTTGAGCGATACACTTTTATCCTTTGGTTGATTGGTTGTTTTGGTTAATTGTTGGAAAATACTACTATTTGACTTGTCGCTTTCATCTGTGGGTTAGTTAAGTGCTATTGGTCTTTGATGTATGCTTGATTGGTTGTGAGGAGCACTTGTTATCGTTTGTGCCCGACTCTAGTCTTTTCACAACTCTTGCTATTTTTGTTTTTAATTTGCTCAGGAGTGCAAATGTCTAAGTATGGGGGAGTTGATTTGACCAAGTTTTACTGCATTAATTCATGTCAAATTGCATGTTTTTAGAGGAATTTATTGGTTTAAAATGCATGTTTTGATGTGAATTGTAGTAATCTATAATTGTGGGTTTAAATTCTCATTAAGCTCTTTGTAGGGGTAAAACTGTCAAATTATGCATCGTTTTAATTAATCATCATTTACAAAATTAAATTGGATATTACAAGTGCTTAAATTGATTTTCAGGTCAAGGGTCAAGCGAAAAGTATCTCCAAAGGACGTAAGTTCAAGAAAATTGCAACTAAAGCCCAACAGATTTCAGGAATTCCAGAAAAGGTCCAACTAAACATAGCTGTTCGTTTTGGCCATTTAGTCGCGACGAACTGGATATTTAGTCACGACGAAAAGGACGCTGACACTAAATCGGGTTTTAAACCTCGAATTGTGATTTTGGGAAGGAGACTACGCGAGCCAGCCGCCTCTCACTGCCTAGACACCTTTATTTTCGTCTCCTAGGGTTCTTCAAGGGTTCTTAAGGTTCTTCTATCAATTCCCACCAATTTCCACCCCTTATCCACTCATTCCATCAGTTTTCTACATCATCCATCATCTATCTTCATCTTTTATGGCTGGTGCTATGATTTCACAGCTTGGAAGAGCTGTTTCTCAGGTCATGAGAGGCTAGGATGTTTTGCTCTAAGGAGTTTTGATGAGAGCCTGAGCTTGGGACTTAACTTAGGGAGTTTTACTTCATCTTTTCCATTACTTTAATAATATTCTAGTTGTTCTTGGTTAGAAATTTTGTATCGTTGTTAAAGCTGAACTTCATTGTTACTATCTTGTAATTTTGGATTGGATTCTGAGAATTTATGCTTTGGTATTCATTTTGTAATGAGAATTCTGCATTTAATCTTGTGAGTTTGATTGGTTTTAATCCAAGTTTGGTTTTGATTAATTGTGGTACCTTGATAGCATAATTGGTAATTATGTTCAAGTTGTTGTTACCATTGTATTAATCTCGCCAATTGTTCATTCATGAGGGTGATTAGTTTTGTTGAGTCTTTGGGTCAAAGGTTTCATTAACATACTAAATTACCTAAGTTTGGAAAGTTTTCTAAACTAGCTAAGATTGGTTTTAAGTAAATTCCCTGTATATTTTGAAGTGATAAAGGCTTAATCAATTCTCCAAGGGACATTTTCATCAATTGAGTTTTCTAACTATCCATTTAATTGCTTTCTTCATTACTGTTTTAATTCATTTCAAAAAGACCAAAAAGACTTTACTTCTTTTAATTGCAACTCAATTCAGTTTTACAATCCCCCTGATTTTATCTTCTCGTATGGTTTTGTCACCTAGATTACATATGGTCAAGTCAGACTCGTCAAAGTGAACACGACCCGAATCGTACCACTATAGTGCGTTCCTATCCGGAATTGAATTGTTTTTGAGAGCCCATAACGACTAAGGCTTCATCAGAATGCCCCCAAGGGGAGGAAGGGGCAAGATAGTAGACCCAAGGCAAAGTGTTTGCCCTTACACAGGAAGAGGCTCGTAAGTCACCTGACATGATTTAAGGTATGATCACTATTAATGATTGCCTTGTGTATGCCATGTTTGACTCAAGTCTAGCCATTCCTTTATATCCCATGACTGTGTTGGGCGATTGGGTTTGACTGTTGATACCTTGCCATATGATATTGCTGTTTCCACTCCCACTAGTCCAAAATTTGTGACTTATAAAGCATGCCTGAATTGCGTGGTCTGTTATGAGCATTGTTGCACTGCCATTGATCTAATATGCATGCCTTTTCGTGACATTGATGTGATTGGTTTGAATTGGTTGTCTGCTAACAACATACTTCTAGATTGTGGTAAGACAACATTAGTATTACCCTCTAAGGAAGTAATCCCTAGAAAAGAAGTAAGTTTAAATTACGTAACTGAAGCTGAAGCGAGTAGATGTTTACGACACGAATGCTAGGGATATTTCGTATTCTTCTCAATTCAAGCAGAGGTAGAAGAAGGAATTGAAGAGATACTAGTGGTGAAAGACTTTTTGGAAGTATTTCCAACAGAGATCAGTGGAATTCCACCAGAGTGAGAAGTGGAGTTCACAATTGACCTTGTACCAGGGACAAGACCGATATCCAAAGCTCCATATCGAATGGCTCCCAATGAAATGGTTGAGCTAAAAAGGCAGATCGAGGACCTATTGGAGAAGGGTTTTATAAGACCAAGTATATCTCCCTAGGGTGCTCCAGTACTCTGTGAAAAAGAAAGATGGTAGTCTGAGGCTATGCATCGACTATCGAGAGCTAAACAAAGTGACGATAAAGAACAAGTATCCTTTGTCATGATCGATGATCTGTTAGATCAACTGGCAGGAGCAATGGTATTCTCAAAGATCGATCTCCAATTGGGATATCATCAATTGAGGATAAAGATGGGAGATGTTCAAAGACTGTGTTTAGGACCCGATACGGACACTACGAGTTCCTAGTGATGCCGTTTGGATTGATAAACGCACCTGCTATTTTCATGGACTACATGAACTGAATTTTTAAACCATACTTAGATCTGTTTGTAGTAGTTTGTATTGATGACATACTAGTATACTCCAAAACTCAAGAAGAGCATGAGCAGCACTTGAGAATTGTGCTAAGTACACTGAAAGAGAAACAACTCTATGCCAAGCTCAATAAATGTGAGTTTTGGTTAAAAGAAGTTAAATTCCTAGGCCAGGTGATTAACCATAAAGGTGTGGTCATAGATCCTAGTAAAGTTGAATCAGTAATCAACTGGGAGCAACCTAAGACAATAATAGAGATACGAAGTTTCTTAGGGCTAGCAAGTTACTATAGGAGATTTATCTAAGACTTCTCTAGAATTGCCCAAGCACTGACGAAGCTGACCAGGAAGAACTAGCAATTCTTGTGGGACGAGAAATGTGAGGCAAGTTTTCGGGAGCTGAAGCGAAGGCTAACCTCTACCCTAGTATTACTTATCCCCGATCTGACACTACCGTATGTAGTGTACATAGATGCTAGCAAATAGGGATTGGGATGTGTACTAATCTAGTAAGGGAGAGTTGTCACTAACGGCTCGCCCTAATTAAAGTCTCACGAGGAAAATTACCCCACTCATGACCTGGAGCTTACAGCGATAGTGTATGCCTTGAAGATATAGAGGCATTATCTGTATAGGGCAACTATAAAATTGTTCTGCGATCACAAGAGTCTCAAGTACCTGTAAGATTAGAAAGAACTTAACATAAGACAAAGGAGATGGATGGAGTTGCTAAAAGATTATGACTACCAGATCAAGTATCATCCGGGAAAGGCCAATGTAGTAGCTGATGCCTTAAGCAAAAAAGTGGTGTAGGTAGCCACCCTTATGATCAAAGAGGGTGATCTGTTAGAAAATATAAGGGATTAGGGTCATATTTATCATATGCAGTTGACGGCAAATGATGTGGCTAATGAGCCATTTGTGCTGAGCACAAATGCTCATATGATGAGACGAATTGAAGAAGCCCAAAGAGGGGATCCGTTAGCAAAGACCCTTCAAGCTAAAGTCCTGGGCAACAAGACAAGAGGTTTTGAGATCTCAACAGAGGGAGTGATAGAATTTAGAGGAAGACCGTATGTCCCTCCTGTAGATGATCTCTGAAAGCAGATTCTAGACGAGGCACATAAAAGCAAGTATACGATTCATCCAGGAGTGACCGAGATGTATCAAGACATCAAGATATTATTTTGGTGGCCTGGTATGAAACGAGATGTCACCGAGTACGTGCTAAAGTGCCTTATGTGCCAGAAAGTGAAGACAGAACACCAGAGGCTGTCATACAACCTTTAATATGCCTGAATGGAAATGGGATAGTATCTTTATGGACTTCATAGTAAGTGTCACATCCAATAATATTGCAATTAGGAATAAGAATATTCCTAAATATTTAAAGGCCAAAAATGACAAGGAGAAATAAAAGAATTTTGGTGGAAAATAATTATTATAATTTTCCAGGCCAATTATAAAAAGTCTGATTAATTAAGGAAAATTGGTCAAGGATAATTATGGAAAAATATTTCCAAGCCTCAAAAAATTAAGAAAAAATAAGGATAAGGTTCCTTGAGAATTATGTGGGATTATAAAATTGGTTTTATGACCAAACTGCCCCTAGAGAGATTACAAAGGAATTTAAGGGCAATTTAAGGTCGTTATTTGGAAAATTCCAAATAAATATATTTAAGGGGAATAAAATTCCAAGAAAATTCCTATGATATCCCAAAGAATTATAAGAAGGCCTTCAAGTATTCAAGATTTTTCCCAATTCCTCATAAAAGTGGAAAAATCACTAAAGAGAAGGAAATTAGTTTTCCATTTTATTTAATTATTGAAAAATTAAATTTGAGACAAAGAGGGCAATTTGGAAAGATAAAAATGAGGAGAATAATTTATGAATCTGACAGAAAATAATTACAGGGGCCAGAGCACTGTAATTATAGAAAAGACGTTAAACCCAGAGTAAAAGTGCACCGATAAAGCAAGACTAGAGTCTTGCAACTCAAATGGTTCACACTTAGCCATGTGTCAAGCCTCTAATGGATGGTAATTAAAGCTTTCCAAGTGTCAAGCCACCAATGGAGAGGATTTTGACTTTAGAATTTAATTACATTATGATTTAAGTTAATTAAGAGAGAGGTTTAAGACTAATTAGGCACTTGACACTTGGCTCCTCATTAATGATGGTTGGTGGGATATTTTGGTGCATTGAATGAGCTTCTCCTCCCCCTAAATTTGATCCATTTTCGTGCAAGGCATGAAGAGAGGGAAAAAGAGAGAGTTCAAAGGAAAACCAAGAGAAAGGCATCAACTTTAAGCATACAAATGAGATCCAAGGTAAGTTTTTGGTTCTAAGTTGTTCCTTCCCTTGTTTGCTTGAGTTGTATGATTGAAATTTCTGGTTCTCTTCCTCTTTGAGTGCTGGCCGGAATGCTTCTTGTGTAGGGGAGGGAGTTTAGTTGTTAGATCTTGCTAGAACACTTCAAAGCATGTTAGATCCTAGTGGTTACAAGAGTTTGTAGGTTGATTTTGAAGTGTTTTCTTTGCTATGTTGCTTGAGATCTATTTTGGCCAAAGCAAGATCTAAACCCTAGGATGTGTTTCTCAAAGTTTTGAGGCTTCCATTGTGTTCAAAATGAAAAATAATGTAGGGTAAACCTAAAGAACAAAAGTTGGAAGCCATAGAATCAAAGTTGTAATTTTTGGAAAGTGAACCATAGTGGCTCAGCCAAGCTGAAACTAAAAGAGGGAATTTTATTTTGCTAAATCCAAATAGATATTTGGAATCTACATAAAAAATCATGTACGATTGAGTCAAGAGGGAATTTTTAGGGTTTATGGAAACTAACTCTAAAAATTCAAGAACAAAGATGGAAGCTTTAAGGGGCTTAGGAGTTACTTGAGTTATGCTATTGATTTTATGAGGAATGGTTGATGATTCTTGCTACCCTTTTTGTGGATTTCCATGTTAGGGTTTGGTACTTGTGGAAGCAAGAAGGAACAACAAGAAAAACAAAAAGCATTGGATTAAGGTAGTGGGATCTAATTAGCCATTAATGTTAACTTTGCATTGTTATTTACGGCATGTATGCTTGCTATTATATGGTTGAACTATGATGTTGTGATATGGTTGCTCCTTGCATTTGTTGCCATGGCCTTGCATGTTGAGGTTGCCTATTTATAAAAGATTAGTTCTCCTATGATAGCTAATGTTGAAATGCTTTATAATGATGCATGTTAATGTTTGGTTGATTGATCTTGCTACTGGGATTTCTTAAAATCTCATCCCCAAAATATAATCTAACATTTTAGGGCCTGAAAATACTATGAGCAAGCTGCATATTGGAGGCTAAAGTATGGTGTTTTGCCATAAAATTTGTGGACCCTTTTTGGTTATGTATATATTAAGCTAACAGTGCTGTAAGCACACTGACACTGCCATATTCGTGCAACTTTTTGATTATGCTCCTGGATGCTTTTAATCACGAAATTTGGTATGATGAAAGATAATGTCCTGAGCTTCAATTTGATAGCTAATACGTTAAAAATGGCCAAGTATACAAATTTTAGTGATTTTTCAAATTTAGAGGTCAGAACCTAGGAAAAAGGGTTTTTGGCAAATGGACAGTGTTGCATTTCACAAAAACTTGATGCTTTTTCATAAGGAATTGGATCATGAGATTATTTTTCCTTGAAAGAGGACTTAAAGAGATTTAAATAGAATTTTGAACCACCCCAATTGGATTTTTTTGGAATAAGTTATGAATTTTTGAAATTGGGCCAGAAAAACTGGATTTTTTTTACCCGATGAACAGTAAAAATCCGAAATTTAGCGTTTTTAAGGTAAAAAGTGAGCCCAAGACCATCCAATGTGGTCTAAAATAGTTTTGAAGGGAACCTAAGTTGATATAATAGTAAGGTGTGACAGTAGGACTACCTCGTACGTTGTCAGGATACAATGCAATATGGGTCATAGTTGACAGACTGACGTAAGTCGGCCTATTTCCTAGCTATTAAAGTTAAATATTCACTAGAGAAGTTAGCAAGGTTGTACATTAAAGAGATCGTAAGATTACATAGGGTTCCAAAGTACATTGTGTCAGACAGGGATCCAAGATTCATATCAAGATTCTAGAAAGCAGTGCAAGAAGCCATGGGCACAATACTGAGTTTTAGTACGGCTTACCATCCACAAATAGACAAACAAACAGAACGAACGATACAGACATAAAAGATATGCTGGGAGCGTGCGTTTTAGATTTCAAAGGGAGCTGGGATGAATATCTGCCTTTGGCAGAATTCACCTACAATAATAGTTACCATTCCAGTATCCAAATGGTGTCATATGAGGCATTATATAGGAGAAAGTGTAGATCCCCACTTTGTTGGACAGAACTCGGAGAGAGAAAAGTTTGGGGTCCAGACATAGTGGATCATACCTCTGAACATATTAAACAAATCAAACAGAGGTTACTCACAGCTCAAAGCAGATAGAAGAGTCACATTGACAGCAAGCGAAAGCTGTTAAAGTTTGAGGTTGGGGACCATGTATTCCTAAAAATATCTCCAACTACTGGAGTGGGACGATCCATTAAGGCAAGAAAGTTGACGCCTAAATATGTGTGACCATTCCAAATTCTCTCAAAAGTAGGACTAGTAGCCTATCGACTGGCCTTAGCCCTGAATTTGAGTTAGTTGCACAACGTCTTCCATGTTTCTCAGTTTAAGAAATACAATCCAGATCCAGAGCATGTGCTAGAATATGATCAGATTGAGCTAAAGAACAATCTAACATTTGAAGCAAGACCAGAACAAGTCGGAGAGTCAAGTAGCTGAGAAACAAGAAAATTCCTTTGGTCAAAGTGATTTGGAAAGATCCAAATCAAGAAGAGGCTAAGTGGGAAAAGGAAAACGAGATGAGGAGTAAATATCCAGAGCTCTTCAGTTGAGGTATGTGTTAAAAATTTTGAGGACGAAATTTATTTTAAGGGGGTAGAAATGTAACATCCCAAATTTCTAACCTAAAGATAAGGAAATAAGCCACGTCCTGATATCTTTAGTATGATTAACAAAGGAATTAGGGTTGATCAAGGCCAGGTGAGATAGATGATAGATAAGCAGCACAACAATTGAAGTGAAAACTAGAAAAGGACCAGATCGTCATTTTTGAAATGATTGGTCTATAAAGGGCATTATCGTAATTAGTGTCCAAAAATCCTAAAAATTTCTAGTAAATTATGGAAAATAGAATTAATGCCATATAATGGTATTTGAGGTCTAAGAAGTAAATACAGGTTGAAAATAATTTATTAAAAAATTATTTTAATTATTAATATTCTGGCTAAATTAAGGAAAATTAGCCAATATTAATTATTAAAAATATCTAGAGATCTCAGAAAATTATGAAAAATTAAAGAAAATTCATTTAGGAATTATGAAAATTTATAAAATTATTTCCAACCCTAAATGATGAGGAGGTTAGTTTTAATTGAATTTAGAGCTAAATTAATATCGATATATTGTCTGTTTTTACAAAAATGGCAATTTAAGGAGTTACAGAGGGAGACAAATTATGAAATTAACCATGACAGTTCCCTTTACTGAGATATAATTAGTGGCGAGCTGATATAAGAATTTTGAGATACCAGAATTTTTCGGCTATCAAATAAAATAAACCAGTACTATATTGAGATTCAGTGGACTGTTAGGACAACAGGGGTGATAAAATTTCCTACAAATTGCCAAGGACACATGTCATGCCCAAATTGGCCAAGAAAGGAAAAAAGAAAATAAAAAAGAAAAAGGAAAAGAAAATAATAAATCAAGTTAGATTAAAATCTAATTAGGGATAAGTAAGATGATTAAGGTTAAGCCATCTTCCATAAGATCTTGACACATGGCAAACATGGTTCATTGGATGGCTAGGATTTAACCATCTCTCTTTGAAAAGTCAAAAGCTTCTAGAAGGGTAATTAAGAGAGTTAATTTTGATTAAAGCCTAATTAATCTTAATGGATAAGAAGAGATAACATAAGCCCTAATGACTCATCATCCAAGTGTCAACATATTAAGTCACATAGCTTAAGATTTGTACATTTGGAAAGAGGTAAAAATTGGAGGGCTAAGATTAAGTCTTATGCAAGAAGGGCATATGTGGAATTAATGAAATTTGAAGCCTATAAATACCACCTCCCATATGTTCATTTCATGCAAGACCAAATGAGTGGGGAACCTCTTGCCAAATTTCATTTAGAGAGAGAAAGAGAAGAGTTCTAGTGAGAGGAAGTCATTTGAAAGCAAGTAAGCTTCTACAACTCTTCTATTTCAAGTTATAATAGTGATATGTTGGTTTTAGGCTCTTTCAATGATGATGGGAAGTCATTTTTCTAAGAGGAAGTGCTGTCCAGATTTACTCAAAATGGATAGGAAGGATTTAGGTTATGTATGGTTAAGATTAAGTATAGTTAAAGGTTAAGGATTAAGTGATTACATGTTAGTTTGGTTGAAAATCCTCTTCCCTATAATCATATTTATGGTTCGGCCAAATTCAGAAATGCATGAGGAAAGTTGCTTCAATTCAATTTGATGCTTCCAATAAGTTTAAATGATGAATTAGTGTAGGTATATACCAAAAAAGGGAGGTTGGAAGCATTAAAAATTGAAATGAAAATTTTGAACCTATTTATCACTATGGTTCGGCCAAGTCAAGTTCAATGGGAAGGAATTAGATTTTCATAAAACCAATATGATAAATGGATTCTACATGAAAAATTATATAGGAAAGGCCTAAGAAAGTTCAAGAATCAAAGCTAGAAAAATAAACCCTAAAAATCAAGAAAAGGGGTTTAAGGGGTTATGTTAAGTTATGAAGTTGTAATAATACTTAATGTTGTGTCATTGGTTGCCTAATAGGCTATACACAACAAAGATCTAGTCAAGAAGAAAAGTTCAAGAGGGAGGAAAGCAAGCAAGGTAACTTTTGCGATTCATTATATTAGAGTGTCACCTTACTTTGTATGATTTTGGCTATGTGTTTTGTAACTTGTTATGCTATGAGGTGGATGAGAATGTTGTCACGCCTTACTATTATATTGACTTAGGTTCCTTTTAAAATTGTTTTGGACCACATTGGATGGTCTTAGGCTCAAAAATCTTTGAAAAACGCTAACTTTCGGATTTTTACTGTTCATCGGGTAAAACTCCAGTTTTTTGGCCCAACTTCGAAAATTCATAACTTATTCCACAAAAATCTAAATGGAGTGGTTCACAATTTTATTTAAATATCTTTAAGTCCTATTTCAAGAAAAAATAATCTCATGATCCAATTCCTTATGAAAAAGCGTCAGGCTTTTGTAAAATTCACCTCTGTCCATTTGGCAAAAACCCTTTTTCCAGATTCTGAACCTTGACTTTGAAAAATCATTATAAATCTTGTAGTTGTCTATTTTTGACGTGCTGCCTATCAATTTGAAGCTCATGACGTCAAATCTAACCATACCAAATTTCATGCAAAAATTCGTTCAGTAACTAAATAAAACGTGGCTCTAAACTAACGTCCTGCTTAGGGATTACAGCACCGACCATGGAATTTATACATAATCAAATGTCCACGAATTTTTATGGTGTAACACCATAATTTAGCCTCCAATCTGCAGCTTGCTCTTGAGATTTTCAGGCCCTAAAATGTTACATTATATTTGAGGGATGAGATTTTTGAAAATCCTAGTAGCAAGACCAATCAACCAAAACATTAACATGCATCAATCACAAGCATTTCAACCTTTTGCTATTAATAGGAAACTACTTTACCTCATACATGTAGCACTCTAACATGAAATAGCCAAGGCACATAAAGCAAGGAGTATAGCTACACAATCATCATCATCATTTAGTTCAACCACATAATAGCACATGAATTTGCATAGCAATCAATGCAACACTTAACATTAAGGTCAATTAAATCTTACTACCTTAATCCAATGCTCTTTAATTTTCTTGTTCTTCTTTCTTGCTTCAACAAATGCCAAACCCTAACATGGCAATCCATAAAAATGGCAGCAAGAATCATCAACCATTCCTTATAAAATCAATAACATAATTCAAGTAACTCCTAAACCCCTCTTAAAGCTTCTATCTTTGTTCTTGAATTTTTAGAGTTAGTTTCCATAAACCCTAAAAATTCCCTCTTGGCTCAATCCTACATGATTTTTCATGTAGATTCTAAATATCTACTTAGATTTAACAAAATAAATTTCCTTCCTTCAGTTTTGATCTGGCCAAACCATTAGGGTTTAGAATCCAAAAATTATAACTTTGATTCTATGGCTTCCAACACTTGTTCTTTAGGTTTATCCTACACCATTTTTCAGTTTGAACACAATGGAAGCCTCAAAACTTTAAAAAAATCATCCTAGGTTCTAGATCTAGTTTTGGCCGAACCATACATCTTGAAGTTCAACCATAAAAAATTTCTTAAAACAACACTAAACCACTAGGATCTACCATACTTTGAAGTGTTCTAGCAAGATTGAACCATAAAACTTCCTCCTCTACAATATATATGTTTCGGCCAGCATCAAAAGAGAAGGGAAACTATGATTTTCAACCATACAACTCAAGCATACAAGGTGGAGAACAACTTATGAACAAAAGCTAACCTTGAATCTTGGTTAGATTATCAAAGTTGATGACTTTCCCTTGATTTCCACTTGAAACTCTCCCTTTTCTCTCTTGTTCTCACTTTGGCCAAACCATAATCAGATTTAGGGGGAGGAAATGAGCTTAATAATGAACCAAAAATATCTCATCTACCACATTTAATGAGGAGCCAAATGTCAAGTGCCTACTTAGTCTTGCATTTTCCCTTTTAATTAACTTAATGACAATTGAAATTAATTTCAAAAGTCAAGATCCTCTCCATTGGTAGCTTAACACTTGGAAAGCTCTAATTACCACCCATTAAAGGCTTGACAAGTGGCAACTTGTAGGCCAAGTAAAGTGCAAGACTCCGATTAACACTTTATCGGTGCACTTTTACTCTGGGTTTAATTTCTTTTGTATAATTACAGTGCTCTGGCCCCTGTAATTATTTTTTGTCAGATCCATAAATTATTCTCCTCATTTTTATCTTCCCAAATTGCCCTCTTTGTCTCGATTTTAGTTTCCTAATAATTAAATAAAAAGGAAAACTAATTTCCTTTCCTTTGGTATTTTTCCTCTTTTCAAAGGAATTGGGAAAAATCTCGGATACTTGATGGTCTTCTTTTAATTCTATGATCTCTTATAATTCCTTGGGATATCATAGGAATTTTTTTGGGATTTTATTCTCCTTAAAAATATTTATTTGGAATTTTCCAAATAAAGGACCTTAAATTAGCTTAAATCGCCCTTAAATTCCCTTGTAATTTCTCTAAGGGCAAATTGGTCATAAAACCAATTTTATAATCCCATATGATTCTCAAGGAACATTGTCCTTATTTTTCCTTAATTTTTTGAGACTCGGAATTATTTTTCCATGATTATTCTTGACCAATTTTCCTTAATTAGTCAAACTTTTCATCATTGGCCTGGAAAATTATAATAATTATTTTCCACCAAAATTCTTCTATTTCTCCTTGTCATTTTTGGCCTTTAAATATTTAGGGATATTCTTATTCCTAATTATCGTACTACCGGATGTGACAAATGTTATGTTATGTGATGTTGCCTCCATGCAATTTATGCCTTGGCTTATGCTATGTTGAGTGCTATGAATGTTATGATGATATGTCCTTGCCGTAGCATGAACATAAAGTTAAAGTAACTATGCATGTAGCTTGATTTACAATGCATTATGTGACCTTGATAATGTATGCAATTGCTACTAAGATTTCCTAAGAATCTTACCCCAATATTTAAACAAACCTTAGGACCTCCAACAACCAAGGACAAAGGAAAGGAGTTGGTTCTTACTTGAAGAGGTAGTAATCCATAGTGACTTTATATGGCTTTGAACCTTTCTATTTTGGAAGAATGTAATATTAGGCATATTTTAAGTTTCCAATTGCATGATTAAGGTTAGAAGTATACAAGCATGATTAGAATAGTCCAAGCATGTTAGAGATAGCTAGTATAGCTAATAAGAGTATATTATGATGTTAAATGGTCAATTAAGTTCAGTTACCCTTCTAAAGGGGGTAAAAAGTCAACTAAGATGGATCAAAGTTTAACCAATAACCATTTGAGTAAACTAGTGAGTTAGGTTATGAAATTTGGCAACCAAAGAGATCTAATTTTTCTCTTTAAAATGAGGGGTAGCTTGACCGATTCCGATAATCGAGTAGAAAGTGTCTGTCCAAAGTTAGGAAAAAATAAAGTAAAAATTAGAAAATGACCAAATGAACAGTACTTTTTCAAGGAAAACTGAGCTCAAATTTCAAGGCAATCAGTCTAGAAACTATTTTTTCTCAAAATTTTATCTAAAGAGCTTTTCATAGAACTCAGAATCACTAAATTTTGATTTTTCTACAGTTAGTTATGAATTGTCAAAGTTTGTCACATTTTAGGGTGACAATGAATAGTAACACGTAAATGAAAATTTTCAAACTTGATTTTTCATCACTTGTAGTCTTCAAAAGTGATTCCAAATGCTTCTACAAGGAAAGTTAACTGGTATAAACATAAGGTGTTACACAAGTAAATTCATGTGAAAAGTAAGAGGTAAAGCAAAGGGATGACCTAGCCTTAAGAAGGTGGTATGGGTTCTTCGTAGAGCTTGAGGAGATGACTGTTGCACTGGAACATTTTTCCCGTGGCCTCCTCCTTTAGCTCTATCATCCCGAAGTCGTGTACTTTCATGACAGTGTAGGGTCCATCCCGGCTTGTCTTGAATTTTTCCTTCTTGAATTTAAATCGAGCTTGGTACCTTCCTTAAACTTCTTCCTCAAGATGTTGGCATCATGGACAAGCTTGGTTTTCTGCTTGTAAATGTCAGAGCTATGGTAGGCATCTAACTGTATTTTTTCAAGTTTTGTAATTTGAAGGAGTTGGTTCAGGCCAGCTTCCTCCAAATCGATATTGCAGCTCTTAACCACCCAGTATGATCTATGCTTCAGCTCCACCGGAATGTGACAGGACTTCGCATAAATGATCTAGTACGGGGACATTCCTATTGGCATCTTGTAGGTAGTGCAGTAGGCCCACAATACATCATCTAGTCTCAAGCTCCAATCTCTGTTAGAGGGTTTGACAATACGTTCAAGGATGCATTTAATCTCTCGATTTGACACCTCAACTAGGTCATTGGTTTGAGGGTGGTATAGGGTGGACACTTTGTGGGAAACTCCATATTTAGCTAACAAGTTAGTGAGCAACTTGTTACAGAAGTGGGTTCCCTGATCACTGATTAACACCTTGGGTACTCCAAATCTACTGAAGATGGTAGACTTCAGAAATTTAGAAACCATAGGTGCATCATCTTTTCCTGTGGGGATGGCTTTTACCTATGTAGAGAGGTAATCTACAACTAGGAGGATGTAGATATAACCATGAGAAGTGGAAAGGAGCCCATAAAATCTATCCCCTAAGCATCAAAGATCTCATAGAGCAAGATGGGTTGCTGTGGCGTTTCATTCCTTTTGCTAACCCCCCAAATTGTTGGCATTTATCACATGCCTTACTATAAGTAAATGCATCTCTAAACAGGGTGGGCCAGTAAAAACCTGCATCTAACACCTTCATAGCTATTTTTCTAGCACTAAAGTGCCCCCTACATAAGGTATGATGGCAAGCTTCTAGAATGGCTCCAGCCTCTACTTTAAGAATGCACTGTCTAATCACTTAGTCAGAACATAATCTCCATAAATACGGTGGATCCCAAATACAGTGGGAGGCTTTGCTCTTAAGCTTTTGAGCTTAAAAAGTAGTCAGGTGAGAGGGGATTAGACCAATCGCAAGATAGTTAACTAAGTGAGCAAACCATATTTGAGAAACAGACAATGCATATAACGATTGGTCAGGGAGAATCACAGATAATATAAGAATCTAATACTCCTCTCATCTCTAGTGGTAGCCTGCTCAAGTGATCTGCTACACGGTTGACATTGACGGCTCTGTCTTTCACTTCCACATAAAATTCTTAAAGCAGTAATATCTACCTTAAGAGCCTCGACTTCGATTGAGGCTTGTGGAAGAGATATTTCACTGCTGCGTGATCTGTAAACACAACCACCTTGGAATTTATGAGATAGGGTCTAAGCTTATCAAGCACAAAAACAATTGTAAACAATTCCTTCTCAGTAGTGGTGTAGTTTCTTTAAGTTGCATCTAAAATTTTAGAAGCATAGGCAATTACTTTAGAAACAGAATTCTCCCTTTGACCCAACATTACCCCCACACTCAAGTTAGAAGCAACACAAGAAATTTTAAAAGGAAAATCCTAGTTGAGAGAGGTCAAAATAGGAGGAGTAACTAGCTTATTCCTCAATACATCAAAAGCAAGCTCACATGCATGGTCAAATTGAAAATCAATATCTTTTTGTAGCAGTTTGGAAAGAGGTAGAGCAGTTTTACTAAAATCCTTGATGAACCTTCTATAGAACCCCACATGTCACATCTCAATTTTTAGGCCTAAGAGTCCTAGAAGTAGCTTAAAGAAGGTAGGCTACTAAGCCCCTTTTAAGCAAAAGTTCTAAAGATGATAAAGAAAGTCAAAGCAATTTCAGGAACTCAACTACAAAGTAAAAGCTTTCAAGGGCTCAAGTATAATCAAGACTAAAGGCTCTAGTAAACTCTCAAGGGCCCAGAAAGAGAAAAGAAAGTAGAAACAGGCCAAGGATTAAGTTAGAAATCTCAAAGAGATGGTTGTATGAAGTTGTCCAAGTAGGGACTAAACTGTAAATTAAGAAAGTTACGGCCAATAAGGGAAAAATGGAAAGTATACAGAAAATTCTAAGAAAATTCCAAAAAATAGGAAATAATATTCTAATATTCTTTTGTGAAGAGAAATGATGAAAATACCCTTAATGCAGCATAAATAGAATTTATGAGATTATGACTAGTAAAAAGTATATCGTTTGAGGTAATTATTTAAAATAGCAAGAGACCTAAAAAATGTACGCAAAAATAAAGTTAAATGGTTGAAAGGTTATACCAATTTATAAAATTAGTCCTATAACTAAAAGGCCAGTGGAATGACTTTAATAAATTAAAGAGCCGATTATGCTGATAAAAGGGTATTTTAGTAAATGATTTTTATGCAAGGCTTAAAGGAAGTGTTATGGCCTGAGAAAATTCATAGATTTTCTCTAAGGGTGGAAGGAATTTTTGGGATAGACAGAATAATTTTTAGAACTCCAGAAAGCCAGAAAGAAACCCCAAAAAATGAGAGCCAAGTAAATCAAGGAAAATATCTAAGGATAAGACAAAAGTCATGTTGGCTCATTAATGCATCATGTAAGGCAATCATGAAACATGTGAAGGCATTAAATAGGAGAGAAGGGTAGTGGAATGAGACAAAACTGATGTGACAAATATATCAGTGCTTTAGGAGATCGGAATTGAGAAAGGGGACTGGAAAAGTACCTTGATAAAGTGTAAAGGTACACTTGTTTTTTACTTGGCCTATATTGTGCCACTTGTCAAGCTAGGAATGGAGAGGATTTTGACTTCTAAAATCCATTTATTTTTTATTTACGTAAAGGGAAGAGAAAATGCAAGAAAAGAACTCTAGCTGGACACATCATCATCGTAATTTCCTTGAACTTGGATGGCATTAGTTAATGTTTGGCTTATAAATAGCCACCAAGCTCCCTCATTTTCGACCAAATTGAAGAACACTAGGGGCAAACTCTTGCCATTTAGATTCTTGAAGAACAACCGAGAGGAAAGTTACTTTTTTGATCAGCCAAGCTTAGATTGAGGTTAGTAGGTTGTTCTATGTTGTCCTTGCCTTGATTCCTTGGCTTATATAGTTGAAAAGTTTTGTTTCCCTTAGGGTTTAGTGCTGGCTGAAATGTATAATGTTAGGGAGTGAAAGTTTTGATATTTTATTTAGTTAAAATACTTTGATTCAAGGTTGTTTCAAGTGTTTTAAGTTGTTATTGAAAATATTTCATGTTGGTTCACTAGGAGATGGTTCGGCCAAGATGAGAACTATAACCTAGGATGTGATTTTGATGATTCTAAGGCTGCAAATGGGTTTTAAAGTGGAAAATGGTGTAGGATAAACCTAAAGACTAAGTATTGGAAGAATTGGAATTAAAGTGGAATTTTGGATTTCATGACTTGCTTTCAGCCAAAACTATTGTTCTTAGGGAAGAAGTTGGATTTTCATAAATTTAAGTGGATGTTTGATTCTTTGGGAATCAATTGAAAAATTGTGTAGGATTAGCCTAAGAGAATTGTAATTTAGAGAATGAAAATTTATTTTTATTAGAACTCGTTAGGGGTATTTATATACACTAAAGGAGCCTAGGTATTAAAAGGTCATTTTATGAAATCTATCTCCATATCATATCCTATATACTAATACAGGAGAAGTATTTTATCCTATAATATCTCTACACTCCCCCTCAAGTTGGAGCATAGATGTCAATCATGCCCAACTTGTTACAAAGATATTCAACTTGAACCCTATTGAGAGCTTTGGTGAGAAGATCACCCAACTGGTCGCTGGATTTGACATGTCCTGTAGAGATGAAGTTTCCTTGAGCTTGTCTCGGACGAAATGACAGTCAATCTCAATATGTTTCGTTCATTCATGAAAGACCGAATTCAAAGCTGTTGTAGGGCTGCTTTATTATCACAACCACAGCTTTGTTGGTAATGAGGTTTTAAGACAAACCTCTTTAGTAGCTGGCTGGTATATCCAAACTATCTCACATACAGATTGCGCCATGGCTCTGTATTCCGCTTCTGCACTCATCGTGACACCACATTTTTTCTTTCTTGCTTTTCCGGACAACCAAATTGGCCTCCTACAAAAAACACAGTATCCTGTAGTAGATCGTCTCGTGGCTTTCGACCCTCCATGATCAGCATCACAAAAAAACACTTCAATGTCTGTGTGACCATGATTCTTATACAATATCCCACGACCCGGGGATCCTTCAGGTAGTGTTAACACATGCTCTAAGGCTTCCCATTGTCGGACAGTTGGCGTCCAACCATAAATTTGCTAAGGACACTTACTGGATAGGTGATATCAGGACGGGTCACTGTAAGGTAATTCAACTTCCCAA
>NW_021631949.1:0-32172 GCF_004799145.2 Neltuma alba
TTTGTTTCTTTTAGGGGGAATTACAACTAAGTCCCCACAAAGAGAATGATTACCGAAAGGTCCAATAACAACCTCAACAACTTATAATAACAAGTCCTATAGTGAGAATGACAACCTCTAGGACTTGTTTTTTAATTGTTTTTCTTGCTTGGGACTTCATTGTAATTCTCCCTTTCTTTTAATTTATAGGCATTCCAAGATAGTACCACATATGATCCCGAAGAAATCAACTCAATGAGGTATGCGTTGTCAACAACATTGCTTGAAAAATAGGCTAATAGACATTTTGAATATAGTTGAATATAGGTTTTTTAGTTCATTATTTATTAAGGTTATATGGATTGGTTAAATTGTTGATTATTAGGTGTAGGATCAAATAAGGATTTGGAACTTAGTTATGTTAGTGTTAGATTTGAATTTTAGCTTTAAATTGATTTTGCATTCTTCTGTTTTACTGGCTGGAATTGGTTTGTTTGGTGTTGGTATTTAGGGAGGTTGTATACAAATTGAAAAGAAATTTATAGAAAAAAAGTTGAACATTTCACGACAATTATTTATTTAACTGTCATAAAAAATACTTTGAACGGTTATTAACCATCATGGAAAGCACACCTTTAGCACTATTCTTTGATGAATTTCCACAGTGGTTATTTTCTTTAAACCATCGTGGAAAGTTAATTTTTCATAGCGATTATTAATCACTGTGAAATTGTATTCCTTTTATACTGAGAGTATTCACTTGCCTCCAAAACTATCATGAAAAGCTTTCTTAACCACCATAAAGATGTTTTCTACAGTAGTGATTGTAAAAAGAAATAGCCTTTTCTTACACAGTCCATGGCCGCCATTTCCCCTAGGTCCTTGATGACAACCTTCTTTCTCTTTCCTAGTTTTTGACTTTTTTTGTTCCTCTTGAAATGGTTGCTCATGGAAGCTAAGAAATAGAAATCCATTGTCTTGGGCTGAATGGCACACAAAACCAATGATAGCCCACAAGAGCAAAGGCCATTATGAAATCACATTTAGCTAAATTGTAGTCAATAAACTCCAAAAGTATCAGTTTCTTATATTTTTGGACCTTCCAAGTTGGGTCTAGAGCCATTATGTTTTGCATGACAAGAAATTGTTAATCTACATGTGATGTTGTAATTACCAATTCATTGCTTGTCATTTGCATTTGAATGTTAGGAAGCTCACCATGAAATTCACATCGAAGATGTGCCTCTTTTCTAGTCCCAACTCTACTTTCGTGTCCTTCACCGCTACCGTGCAGGCCAAATTTAGCACCCATGTTGGAAACTGAAAAGGTTATGCAGTTATGCAATAATTTCAACAATTATGAAAAATAATGGGGGCCAAATTTTACGTGAACATTACTTCATACCCTATTATTTAGCTTGTGAATTTCATTGAGCGAGCACAGTTGTTTTTGGTTTATCTCTTCACCTAACATTGTAATCAAAACTCTGCCAAATAATATCAAATATCAAAGACACACGTATGGGTTATCCAACTAAGAAGTTGTCAAAGACAGATATGTCATTGTTATTTTCAAATCTTTTGTCGTCATTGATAGTGCACAAGCTGTCATAAAGGCAGCATTATAAATGAACAAAAATATCCTTATCTTCTGCTGGCTTTTTTGTCTTCGGAGCTGCATTGAACTTCATCAATCTCCCTTGGCCTTATCGACCTATGTAGTCTAGTTGCTTGCTAAGGTTGTGCTTCCTCTCTACTATTACTATAATCCCATTCATGATCCAAAAGTAAAAAAACATTTGTGGGAGTTTCACTTACTGCTTCTGTGTCCTCCTTATCTGCAATATGATCCTCCAAACTCTAAAGCATCAAATCCTTTGCAAGTGACTCCAACCACTGTGACCATAACCATAACTCAGCCGCCGGTAGGGTTTCTCTCTCATTACTCTTCTCAGAGCTAGCGTCCATTCCTCTTGCAAGAAGTCATTGTCGTTATCCTCTTTTTAATCTCACTGTTCGCTGGCGTCTTAATTTGACCTTCTGTCTCATTCTTTAAGCTTATCAATGTTTCTTTCTTCTTCCTTTCCCCTCTTCCTATGGCCCTTCTCAGTGCTACTTAGCTGTCTCTTTAAGATCAAAGCATGCAAAATAATGACATGATGAATCTTTCTTCTTCAATGAATTTCTTTTTTCGTCATGCTTGGAAATTTTCTCTTGTTCTTGCTTTGTAATTTTTGTAGAAATTTTCTGAAATTTCCATCCAATCATGCGTGGTCGGTGAATACTAGTTGTTTACAAGGTAAGTTTTGTTCCTCTGTTTTATTCAATATGTCTTCGATTGTTAAACCATTGCTCTAATCATTGTTCGTCCTGGGTTTAATCTTCAAAAGTATAATCTTTTGCTGAAAGCAATTTGATCTTTGGCTTTCCCCTGCTTATTCATAAATCAAACTGAGGAGAAGAAGTCATTCAACGAGCTATAACCGAAGTTGACGGGAAGCAGAATTGTTCATCATCTTTTGGTCTTCATCATCTATAGAAAGGAGTGATAAGCTGGAGTTGGAGGCACTATCACTGTCTCCTTCCTTGGACGCTGGCCGCTAGACTGGGGACGGAGTTGGAACTTGACGAGAATCGTCATCATTTTCATCATTAACGGGATCAGAAACAATTTATTATAAATTGAGGTGGAAAGAAGAAAGAAGTGAGGCAGAGGTGAGGTGGTGATAACATGGTATATTGACTGCCATGTGGGAGTGCAACATGTCTTTAATAGTCAAATTTAACTTTAACTAATGAACGGGACAACATTATAACATTTTATAAATTTTCAGAGTGATATTGCTTGAAATACAATTTTCAGATACTCACAGCTCCTCAGCTAAAATTTTCATGGCAAAAATAGACCTTCTCCCTATAAATAAATAAAGTTGCGAACGAAGCTGAAATGAGAAGAGGGTATGAAGTGAATTTGGAAATTAGTGAATTCTCATGGGGAAATGCGATGAAGAAGATATTCTTCTTCAGACATTTTGCCCCATGTTTTCACATTTTTGTTTCTTTTCCTGTGTTTATATCCATTTCTTTTCTATTTCTATTATACCAAATATTTCTCCTAAGCATACCAAATATATTAACACTTATCTTCATCCCATTCCCTCCACCATTTCGTGTTTCATATTTTTAAAATTTTTCCTAACATACCAAACAGGCCATGAATCAAAAGACATTTTTTGATACAAGAATTATAAACCTTTTATAACTAATAAAAAATTCGGCCAAAAATGCATAAATTCCAGATGGAAAAAACAAATATTGCCAAAGGGGATAACAAGTAAGTTTCACAGATCAGAGCTATTATACCAAGAAAATTATTTCAAATTCTTAAAAAGGACTGAGACCCTTGGTTGGAATTAGAAAATTTTTTTAAGTTAAATATTTTCAGTATCTATTATTTTAATTTTTTCGATGCTTTGACATTTTCAAGCATTTTTCATGTTTTAAACACTTTTCTTTGTGTTTTAGTGCTGAAAATATTAACATTGAGTACTTAACACATTGAAAAGATAAGTACTTAAAAATGCAATTTCAATCGTGGAATTTTAAAAATTCCAAGTTATTACTTATAATTAATATTCTTAAGGGGTCCCTAAATATCATTTGCCCAGGTAAATGGCCGGTAACGGATAATGTGTGTATCCCTATTTTGCAAGCCACCATTTGCATCTTCTCCACACAACAATCATGGGCCTTTAGTCCCATTGCAATTTGAGAGGTAACTTTTGTTTGATATCAAGAATAAGCCGAAAATTTTTGAATAATAAAAAATTACTGCATCTAAAAAGATTTTTTTTTGCTTTTATATGTCGTAAAAATTTTATTTCATAGCAAAAATATTCTAACAATTTAGGGTAGAAATGCTACGAAATAAAATTCTCAGGATAAAAAAAATCTTCCAAGTGCTAAGTGGTCCTTTGTTAATACTTTTAAAGTATTTAAATACTTATGTGACTTTTAAATCATATGCTTTTTATGAGAGTTTTGATAAATTCCATCTGAGCAGAACATGAGCAACAATCCTCCATCCATCAGTGCTATCATTAATGAACTTAATTAGTGAAAGTTTTAAGGATGACATTCATGAAATTCCTTGAAAATTCACAACTCACACAAACAAGGAATGAATATGAAGGGCAAAATATGTGCAAATTAATCTGCAACGTGGAATGTATAACGAAGCTCAATCCTAGAAGCATACATAAAAGAGTGGAGCATTTAAATAAGGCTAGAACATTTCATATAATCATTTCTTTGTGGAATGGTAACTTTTCCTCATTATTCTTCTGATCCTATTTATAATGCAGATAAGGAAAGTTTTTCATGATCCTATTTATGAGTCACTTCATTAAAATTTTAGTATAGATATACTATTTTGTCTTTCATTTATTATAGTATATATAATTATTTTCTTTTTGAAGATTTATATATTAAATAAGTATAAAATAAAAAAGATTTTATATTTTAATAACAAGTTAGTACAGTTTAAAATTTTCTTTAGTGAGCTTTAAAATATCTTATAAATAGGACCAGAGGAGTGATGACTTCCTTCCCAATATCCAATACCCTTAAAAATGCCTCCACTTCTCTAAATGAAAGGTATTTAATACATGGAACAGATGCCAAGAAACTCACTGTAGAAGATTTTCCGCAACAAAATCTAATCCTGGAAGGAACAAAATGATAACACATATTGCAGCCGTAGATTATAAAATAATTAAGCGCATGTTGGCTATTGAATGACATACTATTATCAGGCTTCATAAAACAACTCTACCCCCCCTCTAATGACCGACATGGAACATATACCAAGGAACCATAGTTGAGAATTTTCTGCACAATATCCCTTCATTGAATCAGGACTCCTCTTCCAACAATAGACGAAAATTATCTCAGTATTTGAAACGATTATATAATATTGCACATAACAATCTATCAAACAAGTCACTATATCGAGCCTAATAAAACTGATGAGAATTGTTTCTCTGCAAGTCTGTTCAATGAATAAGATGCGCTGCTTGATTCTGCAGCACCATGAAATCATTCCTGAGAATTCTTCCTGGTTGCATACCAGTAAGTGTCAAATACTCAGCCAGATTAACAAACATGCAGTAAGCTAAAAGAAAAATATCATAAAATTAAGAATAATTTTAGGCAAAAGTACATTTTTGGTTCTCTAACTTCATAAAAGATTTCAGTTTGATCCTTTAATTTTTAAAAAACATCATTTTAATCCTTTAAACCTAAAACTGTTAACCTTAAATCATGTAATTTTTTGTAACTACCATTGTTATTTTGGAAGTTGAACTTAATATATCAACATTTGAATGCTTTCTTAACATTTAAAATTTCAATATCATCATTTTTATTAACACCATTAGGGTTAAAAGACTGAAAACACACTTTCGAAAATTAAAAGACCAGAATCAAAAATTATGTAAACTTAAAAGACTAAAAATATACTTTGGCCATAATTTTATAAATGCAAAATGCCTTTTATGCCCTTAAATGAAAAGGAAAAAGTTAGCAGAAAAAGGTATAACTGAGTAATGAGGACAGAGAAATTACAAGCCAGTAGTAGGGAGGCACAGAATTTTGATACTTTTACTCAGCATTTTGTAACCTGGAAAAAAAAAATGATTACTCACTTGAAACTGCGATCAGCTAATATGAAGCGAAGTTTGGGTCCACATCCTTGGACCAAGATTCCAGGCCCCCCATAATGTCCTTGGCAGAAGCAAAACCCATCTTCTGAAGATACTGAACTGCTAGCTGAGAATCATTTCCCCTTCGACATACGACATACAATTGCACGCTTGAACCAGAAGCTACACCAACGTTGTCCTCTTCTTTCTTTATAGCCGAGGATATTTCCGGCAACCTGGCCTCCAAGGTTGAAAGTGGGATGTTCAAGGACTTTGGAAGGGACACAATTTTGAAATGGTGAGTTGGTCTCACATCCACCAGCACATGTGGCTCTTTCTTACTAATTATTTCACCGTATTGCTTGCTGCTAATTCTTGATTCCACAGGAAGAAGGTTCAGCTTCAATGGTGACTGCAAATCAAGGTAAAACAGTTGTTGAATATGCTGCTGAGCATTACAACAATCATCAGCTAAAGCCTCCTAAGTTACATATGCTCAAATTTTCAATTTAACCACCTATCTTTCCTCCTATTCTATTTTGGAAAAAAAGGGGTCAAAAATCAATGCAGAAACCACCTTAGAAATTTGGGAAATAAATATTATAAGAATCTTCAATCAAAACATGAACCAATTGCAGAGGGGAGAAAAACGAGGAGAGGTTATACAAGACTTCCCCTCCTTTGTGCAGCTACTTCCTGATAATTTCAGTACAGGAGACGTTCCATTAACCACATGGAGGATGAAGAAGGGGATCAGTGGCAGAATTGTTTTCTCAAAGCATTTGCTGCACGTGATTTATTTTGTGAAAATAATGTATCATTAACTGAATATATCCCCATTACGATTTGTGCCTCCGACTGAGGAGAGGGCTGATAAATGAAGACACAATAAAATACAGCATATGGAGGGACTGAGTGGACGCATGTCAAAATCTCAGGCTTCTAGAAAATAGATGATGCCAATTGAAACTTCGATAATGGCTTACCCATCAGACTAATCATGTGGCAGAGGATTATCTGGTAGGGCTTCATTCTTTTCAGCTAAGAATGGATTCAAATGTTATTCAAGACGCACATATTTGGCATGAAAATTGAAGATCATACAAAAGATAGCTCTGTTTTATACCAGCAAGGGTAAATTACTCTTTCCTCTTACAAAATATGTTCATGATCTTGTTTTGAATTATAAATACATACGAAAATCTCATAAAATCAAAAGATGACCAAATACTATCAAGAATAATATTGATTCATATTCATGAAGTAACCAAAAGAAGAAAAGGATGTAGTTCCTGAAATTGAAGCGAAGAGTACTTGATTTTAAAATCTCATTGAATTAGATAATGCTTCTTGATGATTTTATTTAAAGCAATAGACATATAATTAAGTAAAACAGAAGCTTCTAGCAAAGTACCAAAATCAAGAAATCACCCAGGTCATGACAATCCCTATAGTTGTGCTAATATAATCCCTGATTGCATATACTAATTACAAGGAATTTTCATGATCATTCTATAACACTCGTCAAACTACAAGACATGTGAAGAGAAACCAAAGCTGGAAGAAATCATACCACAGTCAATGGAGTCTGAGTGAATTTCTCATAATCAAATTCTTGAAAGTGCTGTTGAGTGAATGTTGAATTCTCTCCACAAACTTCACATTGCAAAGACCTTCCCCTAATTTTTACCTGCAACCCAAATTTAAAATCAATAATTGGGACCATATTAATCTTGTTATGCAATCAGTCATGATCATGAATCAGACACCTAAGTGACAAAGGCGCTTGCTTCTCTCCCTGAAAACGGTGCAGTCAGCATCTCTCATGCTATGAAAGGCACTAAGACTGTATAGTTCGGCACCAAGGCAGGCAAGTGTCTTCAACAAGATTGAGAAGAATGATTAAGTCTAATGGTATGTTATTAGGAAGTTGGCATTCAAAATTAATTTTTAAGATATGAAAGTTTTCTAATAAAAAGAAAATAAAGTTTTACATATAAAATATCATGTAAGCAATTAGTTTCTTAGGGTATTGTGAGCAAATATACAGAAACAAAGCAGGACTACCACACTAACATGGGCACAACCAGATGCACAGGAAGCACTAGTATGTAAGAGTTCAAGACTTTATGTTTTATAACTCCAGTTCAAGAAAGGTTTCACTAATCCCATTCCTCTGCACTCATATTCTTCTCCTTGGCCTCTCTCTTTCAAAGCTCCTATCTTAGCCCTGTTTCTTTCAGTCTATCATTCATTCTAAATATGAAGTATAGTTTTCTTTTTTAAAGTTCAAACTTAATACTGGTTTTCCCTCTCTCTCAGCATTAAAGCTGCTGTATTTCAAGGTTTTAAAAGTTTCCTTACACAACAGCTATCAAACTTTTATCCAAGTTTAGCAAGGCTAACATCAAATCTATTAACATACAACTTCAACTAAATAAAACAGCAACCTATCAAAGCTTTTTCAAGTCATGAATATTAATTTTTATCGAAGTTTATAAACACATACTCCCTCCGGTTCAAAATATAAGATAAACTTTATCCATTTATGTTTATCAAGAAATTAGTCAAAAGCAGTTTAAAATAATAAATATGTAAGACATGTACCCCCCCCAAAAAAAAAAAAAAAAAGCCCTTATTAATGAGGAGAATAAATAAAAGATGCAATAAATGAATCAAAGAGGGAAGAGAATATATGTTAGGGGTAAAATTGGAAAAAAAAATCATTAAATGCTTAGACAAAAGTGAATGTTATCTTATAAAATAATTTTTAAAAAAAAGGCCTTTCCAACAAAGTTTATCTTATATTTTGAACCGGAGGGAGTATGATTTTATGTAACAGCTTATCAGAGTTTTATCCGTGTTTATCAATGTAAACGATTATCAAAGTCTGTTGAGAATAAGTTTTGATATTGTATCCATTGCATAAGATTGTATATGATTAGGGCTGACTAGACTATGAGCAGGAAAATAGGATTATATTTATTCGTCATCAATTCCTAGTCTTGTACAGTTCATCAAAGCTTTCATTCTTCCTACTTAGTTCAAGTGTTCAGCAACTTTAAAACATATAACAACCTATGTAATGAACTAACAAATAGCCCCTCGTTCTTTGTTTTTCCGTTTCAGCTTTTCAAATTTTTAATTAGCATTGCAGATGGTAGCCAACATAGGCAAGCACAACAAAAATCAAACGTGAGGAAATACCCATCCTAGAAGGATAACTTTTTAAGTGACTTTGGACACCAATGCTGTAAATTGCACGTTTAGCATCAAAGTTACAAAAGGAAGCTCCATAAAACCAAGTTGCACAAAGTTGGGGGTCACAAGGATGCTGCAAAAGTTTCCTGAGTGAAAGGGAAAAATGACGCAAAACAACAACCCATTGCAAACCCTCAAATATGGATGTTGACATAAATTCAAATGAAGAGGAGGCGAAGGAGGAGGACGAGCCTAGGTAAAAAGTGTAATGGCATCACCAAAAAGGTCTCATGGACTATATTTTGAAGCCAAAACAAGTTGTCAAATTAAGAAAAGAGAAGTAATCGTTTTGACAATGGGAAAAATGCAATGGTATACCAATACATTTATAGTTTTTCCTATCAAACTTGCGTATCATTAAATGTTACTTGCATAGACGTCATTAAATTTATGATTCAAGCTATTGGACAATATGATCCAAATTTGACATCCCCTGGTTACCATGAGTTGGGAGTGCCAATTTAAATAAGGTGAGTGAAGAATGATACGACTAAAAACTACAATGACTTGTGGAAAAGAAAAAGTTGCAATACTATCTTAGATGGGTTAACTAGGTGAAGAAATAGAAGTTTGACATGTTTTTTGGTGAGGCCAGTTAGCATAATGTGAAATTCGTTTATGCATCCTCTTAAGTGAAAACAATTAAAAAGTTGTTCAATTTTATTTTATAGATGAGTTTGTTGATTATTTTAAAAAGAATATTCTTCAAACAGTGGCCGACAATGAATCCAACTTCAAAGCAGCCAGTAGGTTGTTAAAATGAAAAGGTTTAACCTTTATTTGACACTGTTTCATATTGCTTAGATAATATAATTTATGAAAAAGATTCTGAGTTTTCACGATTATAGGAAGAGCAATCAATTTGATCAATTATATAAATCCTTGCTTGGTGAACACCCTCATCACATTTAGAACTTGGGGCAGGTTATATATGCGTAATCAGTCAAGTTTATTGCCTTCCTATAGGGCTTGACACTTGGTTTTTCCCTCCCAGAATCGTATGAGATCCATGCAATGTGTTGCACTTGGAGACTAGTAAAGGTTAGGCATTTTCATTTCTAATAACCTACAGGTTACCTAGACATCACTGATTGAAACACAATCTTTTTCCCAACATAATCTGCAAATTCATCTAGATTGTACAACTTTTCAGATATTATCACTTATACAGTACATTAACGGATTTTGCAAACACAGTATCAACAAGCAATTAACAATACATTCACTACTAGGCTGCTATTCGGTCGAATAGACCACAGAGTTGACATGATGCCCCGGGGGGGGGGGGAAGACAATCTCATGTTATTCATCAATCTTTGTGAACTTCATCATATTATTGGTGAACTCAACTTCTTCAAGACGCATGCCTTTAACTCATGGCAACTAAGGGGTTTCAAATTTAGGCCAAATTGTCTAATGATGGCATAATATTAAAAGCAACCATTCAAACAACATTGAATGGAATGAAAACTTTGAAAACAAGATTTAAAAATAAAAAACTATTGGTGTATAGATGCATGAGAACTATTTTCTCTTTATAAGATTTGTTAATTTATTAATCATATTTCTTTTCTGTAGGTTCCCATCTCTTCTTAACTTATTCATACTTCTTCATGAGAGAATCTACTGAACTCTTTTCCCTTGATGGCATAATATTAAAAGCAACCATTCAAACAACATTGAATGGAATGAAAACTTTCAAACAAACAAAACAAACAACAAGCCTTATCCCACTAGGTGGGGTCGGCTACATGAATCACACGACGCCATCGTGCTCTGTCAACAACCCAATCCTTAGATATGTTGTTGATTAGGAGGTCTCGTTCAATGACCTCATTCAGCGTTCTTCTCGGTCTTCCCCTGCCTCTTTTTATAGGACTCCATCTTGTTTGATCCACCCTCCTCACCGGGGCCTCCAAAGGCCTTCTCTGCACATGTCCAAACCATCTTAAGCAATTTTCAACCATTTTCTCTTGGATAGGTGCCACACCGACTCTTGTCCTGATCTTTTCATTTCGAATCCTATCTTTTCTTATATGACCACACATCCATCTCAACATCCTCATTTCTGCTACTCCGACTTTGTGCTCTTGTTTTCCCTTTATTGCCCAACATTCACTACCATACATCATAGCTGGTCTTATAGCAGTCCGATAAAATTTTCCTTTAAAAGTTTTCATCAATGGAATGAAAACTTTCAAAAAAAAAAAAACTACTGGTGTATGATATGTGGTAATAGTAAGTGAGGGTAATTAGGTAAATAATGAGAAGGGTAGGTCTATAAATAGGATATGAAATGATGTATTGGGGGTCGATTGAGTTGATATTTTACTGTTTAGTTCATTTCTCTTCTCTACTGTTATCAATGGCATCAGAGCCAGCATTCTGGCTGCCGCCACTGTCAGTGGTCATCGGAAAATCGATCCTACCGGCAATCACTGCATTGCTCCAACTGAAGCAAGAAACAACTCTACTAGAGTACCGAGAGTAGTTTGAAACTCTTCTGTCACGCACGCACTTATTAGAATCAATAGCCATCGACATCTTCATTAATAGACTTTGTCCAGAGATCCAAGGAGTTGTTGCCTTCTTCACTCCAACCACTCTTGCCAGCGTGATGCATTGGGCTGATTTTCAAGATCGATATGGACCACACAATCAAGACCTTGACAATAAACACAGAATAGGCGAGCAAAAGGAGTTCAAGATTCTGAATCATGCTGTACCGGAAGGAATTGAGAAAGCATCTGGTGAGATTTCTAATCTCGCCGTTGCTGTTGCTGAAGACATGAGTGATGCACTTTTGGAAACAGAGGCTGTAGAGGATTTGAAGCTGAATGCAGCTGATTGAAACAAAAATGTGCCATCTGAAAATGATGATGTTGTTGTGGATGTGAGGGATCCGACTCTAGTTAATGAAACTGACGCTAATGAAGAAGGAAAACATGAGATGGACGAGAAGATGGGAGCAGATCGAGAATCGACAAAATCAAAGCCTCTGCTAAGTCACGAAGGTGCTGATGCGCTTCGCTGCCATGGTTTTCTCTATTTGCGTCGTCGAAGTTGCCAAGCGACCTAGGTGCTGAACTCTTGACCTCGCCAAGGTGTGCACGATAACACACCTCTGATCCTTTCTGCTCAACTATTTTGTCCGATGACCGCTTCTTCGTTCATTGTTGGAAGTAGTTTTTCTAAGTCACTACGGTCGTCTTCGATTCTAGACCCTAAGTCTGACCCATTACTGGAATCACTTGAGATGAAGACCAAGCCTCGGCCGCCCTACTCGTTCATGATTAGTCGTTCGTTCTCAATGACCGCAAGGGCGCCTCTGTCTTCTGCATTTTTGTCCTTCTCAGCATTCCAGCCATTTGTGTGTTATCAAATATTTTTTATCTCTCCAATTAAGATGCCGAGTAATGCAAATGCCACGCTCATCTTCAATTTTGACTTACAATGCACAGCCATGCTAATCCTAATCCTTGTCTTCCTTGACCATCACCTCACTCACCGAAGTTGTTTGCATCACGGGTTCATCGTTCTAGCTTTTTCAAAGAGAATTCTTCTCCCTTTGGGTTTCAAAGTTCGCTAGTGCAAGGATGGGAAAGTTGCGATGAACAGCATTGTATACCTCCTTCTCCACCACAAGTATTCTTCTCCTCATTCATGCACACTCCTCTACGTTAATCAGAGCCATGCGTGTCACTTAACAATCGCAGGGGTTCCGACCACATTGCTCGGAAAGTGATGTCGATTGATGATAGCAAGAAATGGATCTTCACAGACGGTGTTGGCTTTGAATTTGGGTCGGGTAGGGATGTTGGAGGAGACAGGTCGGAAAAACCTGTGCAAGTAATCATGGGCTTCAAATTATTGTTGGGAGTTACTGAACCTGTTCCAACAACGTGCGTTCGCGAGGATTGGCTCCAAAGGTAGTTAAGGTCAATGTCACGTGGTAGTAAGTAGAAACCTATTGAAAATGGGGTTCATCATGGTGGTGCTATACCCAACAATTTGGATACTATTTGGGCCTTTAACGTATATGGGTCTAAGGGCTTGTGGATGGATGTGGGTGCATGTTATATGTCGCAATGGGGATCATCACATGGGCTTATATGGAACATGACGATGGGGCCTTTGGACTGAAGAAGATTGCAACATGCTTGGGTTTTGATGTCCACTAATTTTTTTCTTATTAAAAAAAAAAAAAGTCTTATCCTAAATCTATTTTTTATTTTCTCCTTTTGTAGTGATCCTTGAGGACAAGGATCTCTTGTTGAGGGGAGTATATTGATATGTGGTAATAGTAATAGTGAGGGTAATTAGGTAAATAATGAGAAAGGTAGGTCTATAAATAGGATATGAAATGATGTATTGGGGGTTGATTGAGTTGATATTTTATTGTTTAGTTCATTTCTCTTTATAAGATTTGTTAATTTACTAATCACATTTCTTTTTTGTAGGTTGCCATCTATTCTTAACTTATACTTCTTCATGAGAGAATCTATTGAACCCCTTTGTCTAGGTCTCTTTGACTTTGACAATGGCAATATGGCATTATATTTTTGTCGTTTTGCCAAGGCTCCTCCCCTTCCTCATGGCATGCCTGAGGTTTTATAGCTGGAGAGATTATTGGAAGAATTAAGATACATATAAAGAAATGTATAAATGTCAAATATATACAATGAAAAAGAATTCTGATCAGCCTGATGGAACTAGACTTTTTTGTTTTTTTTCTTTTTTGAGGGAATACAAAGGAAAGCATTAACCAGAAAACTGAACTCAAATGTCAAGAATGAAAGGCCATATGCCAATTATCCAAATCCTAATGCAATATATTTTCATAAACCACTAAACTAGACACGTTGAAAAAGAAAAGCATCTCATCAAGGAAAAGTTAGAAGCTGCTATACTAAAGCTTTAAATTTTTATCACCACGACAGTTTTATACTGAAGCTCAAATACTTCATAAAACAACTCAGCCTCAAGTTATTCATATCCTTACCAAGACATACCTCAAATGAAGCCAAAAAGTTGGGAGTGTTAGATATTTATTCCTCAGCCTAAGAGATGGTGTCAGAGAATAAATGCCTCAAGGCATTATTTTCAAGAAAATAACGGAATTAAGCTAGTATTCAAGTGCATCTAAGAGCCAACTGCTCTTTTTCCCTCATGTCAACTTTCAAAATAGGTGTTTTTCCTCTTATGTGCAAAACTGGCCTGCTCCTTTTATAGTTTACATATTTTACGGGATATAATCAACTGATAAATTCCTAGATTTCCAGCCAATGATTTCGGGCATGTTATCAGATTACTTTGTTTCCTTTTTCTGGTTCCCTCTTCACAGAATTTTTGGTGGCAGAATCTGGGGCCATGGTCCCACAAATTTGTAGCTGTCTTCTTTTCATTTAGTGTAACAGAAAAATCCATCTCCTATCGAAATTTCAAAATTGATGGCTCAACATAAGTACACAGTTATAAACATACAATAGCTAGGTGTGGAGTGGTAAGCATACAATACGGATCCGTGCAGACAAAGCATCAAAGAGAATCATCCTTCCAGAGAGTGATTCGCCCACAGCACCAGCAATCTTGATGGCCTCTAAAGCTTGGAGACAACCAATAACACCAGGAACTGAAAATAGGTAAACAAACTCAAATGTCAGGAAACCAGAACAAGTAGCAGAAGCACACAAAATTTAAGGTGCAAATGAGAAGGAGTGCAAGTTGTATGATAAGACAAATGTCAGAAAAACAAGGAAAATTTTATTAGAGGGGGAAAATCAAAAGGGTACACGTATGATGTCTTTGATTTGGGTTAATCAATACATATACAATTTTTTTTATTGGTGATACATATACAAATTTTAATTAGAAAGGATATGAAATTTCCCCACCTACTGTTTTTTTTTTTTCCTTCCCTATTTCAGTCCGACCAAAAAGCACATTCCCACTAACAAGTTTACAATGGAAGTTTCCTAAAGATTACACTGGTTTAACGCATATCTCTTTTGGACTCCATTTATCCCTATTGATACCCTCTTAATTTTTTCTCTCTCTCCGTATGCTCTCAATATTTTATCAATCTTGGATTTGGGTTGCCTAAAAATAATGACAATTCTATGTTTTAAGTAATTTTTTCTTTTGGAAAGGAAAGAAATTAGACAATATTTTTGGCCACTCAACATAATATGACTGTAATCTAATAATGAACACCAGTACATAAAATGACAAAAATATAGTTTTATCAGACACAGTTCATGCTAGAGCAGATAACTAGAAGATTGGTAGTGTGAGACTAAACCAAATTGGTAACAAAAGAACTACGATTTTTACCTACACCTAGAACTCCACTATCAGCACACCTTTGACAAGCTGTAGCAGGTGGAGGAGTTGGAAATAAACATCGATAGCATGGACCACCCTTGTAATTGTAGACAGTGAGCTGTAGGAAGAAAAGTTTACAAAATGAAACTTCAAATTAAAAGCTGGAAATTCATCTTGAAAGCAATACTTACTCTGGAGAAAATTTGTCTCAAAACAACACAGAATTTAAAAGCTCAAAAATTATTTTAGCATGGAGTGTACCTGGCCTTCCAAACCCAGTGCAGCACCTGATACAAGAGGCTGCATTCATACAAATAAACTTAATCAGCAGAAGAACCTGCAAATATAATTGCTTGAATTTTCCTACAAGTCATGTTACATACATATTTATACATCGGAGAAAGAGGAGCAGCGAACAATTGTGATGTGCACTTTATTTTCATGCATAAAATCAATTATCTAAATTTATCAATGGAGAGGGGAAAAAAACGTCACCCTCAAATCCTGGACATTTTTCATGGAAACTAAAACTGATTTGCATCAGATTCTCAATAGAAAGAGCAGAATCTTTTCAGTTAAATTAATTGATGTATTACTCATGCTTATAACCCCAAACACAGAGAAATCTGCCGAGTTACAAAGTGAATTCATAGAGAAGCAAAATGTTAAAGGAACAAGAGGCCCACCAAATCTGTCTTTAGTTGGTCACCATTTGTTCATACACCAAAGAAGCAATATTTACCTTTCCTAAAACTACACAGCAATCACTGATCATGTAGCGGCTTGGAGCATTATCTGTTGCGTCTATTATTATGTCATATCTTGAAAATCCTCAGTCATGGAAAATGCCAAAATTTTCACATAAAAAACAGATTTTTTTTCTCCAATTTCTTTTCCAATTCAAAGAGACAATTACAAAAATTCAGTTCATCATTATCAGAGTAAAAGGAAAAGGGTAAGCATGAAGAAGGATGGAGCTTGAGCGGTCCAACAGATAAAAGAAGATGATATTCTGTATAGGATGGATACTGGTTCAGAATTTGTAATGCATTGGTAGCCCGCAAAGCTTCTTTGTGTTCCACAATTTGAATGGTGGAGTTGATCCTGACATACAGAACTTGTTACTTCGACGTACAGGACCAAATTCTTACAGGCTACTAAAATAAATGTCAGATAATTCAATTTCAACTTGAAACTCAATGTGATAAATTTAATGTGTGAGAGAGGAACATACTTGTGACAAGCAGCAGCAGCAGATTTCACTTTTGGCTGACCAATATATGATTCAGTGTGAATTACCTGAAATTAAAATATATTAGCCGGAAAGATATATTCATGAAATTTCAAGAACTAGAAGCACAACCATGTGAGCATATAAACAGACATATAAAGCAAAAGAAATTAGGTGCAAGCTATCAATTTATATTTGGTGTGGTCCTTCAAAAGATAAATCGATAATAAAAGGTGTACCTGCCTGTGCATATTATTCAGCTCAACAAGGTCATGGTCAACAATACCCAGCCGACCTAAAAAATTTGCTCAAAAGTAAGATCCATGAACGGTGAAGAATATTGTAAAAGGCATTATGTATAATATGACTGCTTCTTACCAACCCCAGAAGCCGCAAGGTATAACAAGGCAGGAGAACCCAAGCCTCCAGCTCCCACGACTAAAATGGATGACTTCAAGAGATTTGCCTGCCCTGAACATGATGGGCAGAGATAAGTCATACTCCAAAATCCAAATCAATAATCCATAGACCGGAGTCAGAAGTAGTCCCATCCCAGAAAAAAATATTATTTCATCTTCAATGTCCCAATTACAGAAGTAATTAAGACTTTTCTTTTCTAATATGAAAAGAGTTAACAAAGTCCTAAATCAATCTATAGAGCTATTACCCCTACTTTTGTATTGAAATTTAAGCCAGTAAGCATTAAATTTAAGCCTAGCCATAATGTCTTTCATAGCTCTGCCTAATTAATTGTATTAATGAATCCCGATCCTGCTGACATGATGTGTACTTATGAGCATCTTGTTAAAAAGTGAAAAGAAAGTACATTTATGAGTTAAGGCAGCAATCAAAATGCCGATTAAACTGAAATAATTTAGTGTGGCGATAACTGATATCTTCAATTGTTGGACTAGTTTCTCCTTTGGTCTCAGAAAAAGTTGACCTGAATACCAACCTTTTAAGAACCAGGTTTGATCCAACTAAAGTAAAACCGTTCAACCGTTGTTACATATTCTACTCGACTTGTCTATATTCAACTCCATGTAACAAATTTCAATTATATAAACGCATAAGCAAGTCATAGCAGAGTGAATCAGTCATCTACAGATGTATAATCCAAAAGCAAAAAGTACTCAAGAGATGGGAAAAAAACTTAAAACAAAACCTTCAACGCCGAAAGAAGGAAGCAACAGCTGGCGGCTGTATCTGTAAATCATATCCGGGGACAATCCGTTCGCGGAGCTCGAATTGAGAACGGAGGTAGGAGAGCACGAGTCGCAGTTCGATACGTCATTGCGGAGATTAATATCGTGGAGTTGACCCTCAAGTACAGAAATTCTTTGCTCTATAACACTCTTTGCCTCCCTCAACGACTCAAGTTCAGCAAGAATCCGAGATGCATCGGTATCCCCAGCCCCGGACTCCATTGACGAGCGCCAAGGAACAGTGAAACAGTGAAGTTTGAGTTAAATACCAATCAAGGGGTTTGTTATATTCATCTTTCTTCCTTTTTCAAAAAAATGGGATATGGATGTTTGGGAAGTATTCACGCCTTAGAGTTTTTTTTTTTTTTAACTTTTATATGTTGTAAAAGTTTCTTTTCATAGTAAAAAAATACTATATCTTATTTATTGTTAAGTTTGAGTGTTAAATTATATAATTTGATCAGTATTTTTTTATGGTCAAACTTAAAAGGAAGATAATGATTCATGATAAAAATGCTAATAAATAAAACTTTCAGAATATATAAAAGTAAAAACAATTTTAAAATGCTGAATGTTTTTCGTCAATATTTTTGTGTATTTAATCACTTTGTTTCTTTTTTCATGAATGAGGTAATGGGGATTGGGCAACTAAGTTATGCAAAAGGTTGATAAAAAGTGGAGAAAAGAATTTGACTCACAAAAGAAAACGAAAAGTGGTAATTTCATTTTTTATTTCATTTTTACTTCTAAATAAATCTATAGGTTTTTTCATGCCTTTCCACCCGAACTAGGCAAAATTCTCACGCGTTGAGCTTGGCAAACAATGTCAGCGGCAGCAAATAGCAATAAAGATCAACTATGCAAAATGATTGGGCGCAAAGCATGCATAGGTGGCTTTCTAAGCTTGTCATGAGTGAAATGGTATTATAAATAGTACTAAATAATGATTTGATTGTATATTGTGATATGTAATGAGCATATGCATTTCCAAAATACTATTGACAAACGCATTAAAATTAGAGTCAATTGATTTAAAAGCAATTACAATGAACATAGAAATATATGAAATAGAAAAACATCATGATGTTGAGCATTTTCAAGCATAAGTGATTATATTTTTTACGAAACGTGATAATTCTATGGTGAACTTGTTGATTCATTTGTTTGGGCCTCCTCAGATTATTGGCTGCTTAGAAACTTGAATTTGTTCTTCTATAAGAGAGAAATGATAAAAATTGACTTGTTGAAATTCCTTATAGTTATTTTTTTTGGACCGAAAAATTCCTTATAGTTATTATCCTCTGAAAACAAATGAGAAGCATAGTTTGTTGTAAAAAAACGTGTTTGGTTACAAGCATGGACAAAACATGAGAAATAAAGGTAACAAATATATTTAACAACACAAAAATTAAAAGGAAAAAATCGCATCAAAAGACTCCTGAAATAGTAAAAGAGCGAGATGGACACTTGAATAAAAGAAAATTACTTGAAAAGATTAGATTTTAAATAAAAATTATGAAATGTTGCTTAAGAAACCAAATATCTTCTTTTTTTTCCTTTGTCTTCCAGCAGTCAATCCCATCTCCTTCTCTTTCCTCTTTCTTTTCCTCTTCCTCTCTTCGTCATTCTCAGAAAGAGAAAGAGTTCAGTGTTGATGGTAGAGAAAGTATACGCGAAGGAGGTGAGAAAAGAAGCGAATCGACAAATGGAGGTGGTGGAGTAAGACTTCGCAAATGTCTGGAGAATCTCTTGGTTTTGGAACCTCTTGTTTTTAATTTCTCAAATGGTGCTTGCTGCTTCATCTTCTTCTCCAGCTGTGATTTTAGGTTTTGGTTTTTATTGTCTGGTTTTCTCGGTCGAGCTTAATTAAAAGTAAACTAGTTTGTACTTGGATTGTTTGGTGCTATGAAAATACTCAGGATCAATCAAACATTATGATTCAAATTTAATTCAAATGTTTGCTTAATGTTGGGGATTAATGATGTTTTCTTATTTCAGCTTTGTCAATTGCTTCGTTCTGAGATTTTGAGAAATTCCATGTTGCTTCCTGAGTTTTGAGTTGGTCTCAGACAATGCTTGGTTGATTCCATAGCTTGGAACAAGCATCGTTGCTCCTAGTATGCTTAATATTATTTTTTTTAATTTACCCTCTTTGTTTTTTGAGTTTGTCGTTTGATTCTCCATTCATTGTAGCCAATTTGTATAAGGTTGTGATGTTCTATGGGTGATTCTTCTGATTTTGCAAAGGTTGTCGAGAAAGAAAAGAAAGATTATGAGAAATTCTGCAAATTTGTAATCCCCTTATTTCAAACTTAAAATTCTCTATTTCAAACTTGTTATTTTTTATTATAAATTGTAATTTTCATATCTATAATTCTTATTCCAATAACTAAAAATATATGCATCCTAACTTGTTATTATACCGGTAGGATTGAGAATTTCTTAGGACTGTCACAAGAAATGAATAGCTCATATGGGAAAGCAAGAACTAAAAGTGGAAATCACAATTTGACAACAAAAAAAATCTACTATTGCACTAAATACCACCAATTTGGATGCATAAGGAAGACTTGCAAAAATCATAACTCATCTTGAAGTTAATTTAGATATGAGACAACTAATTTTTTGGTATATATGTACTATGCATAAATCAAGCGTGAAGAACTTTGATTGTCTGTATTGATTATTATAGTTTCAAGTTTGGATATAAAAATGACAAGTTTAGTATGTGAAATGCAATTGTGGATAGAAAAATTACAAGTGTAATATGTAAAATAACAAGTATGTGAAATGATAAGTCTATTATGAACTACACAGTTATGTGCTACTGAAATGACATTTGAATTTGAGATTATTAAATATTCAGTTTGAATTGATATTATTTTCACATCTAATTTGCCAATGATAAATGTCGTGTGAAAAATAACAAGTTATGATAAGCATTTCATAATAAATTAAGTTTTTGTATTAAAGTGACTTTTTTTCCACATTTGAATGAAAAATTACAAGTATACTAAAAAGAAAATACCAAGTTTTGAAAAGAATTTCATATTAAGTTAAGTTTTCTTGTAAATAACATGATTTCCACTTTTGATTAACCATTGACAAGTATAGTATGTCAAATAATAATTCATGAATGGAAAATTACAACTTTAGACTATAGAAATGCAACAAATTTGACATGCACTTCAGAAAATGTAACACATCTACATGGTTACTATTAGGAACTGATAAATACAAAATAAGGACATTGTTATGCTCATCAACAAAATACCAATATTTCCAAATCATCATGTAATGTTATGAAAAGCATTTCATATTAAGTTAAGTTTTCTTGTAAATAACATGATTTCCACTTTTGATTAACCATTGACAAGTATAGTATGTCAAATAATAATTCATGAATGGAAAATTACAACTTTAGACTATAGAAATGCAACAAATTTGACATGCACTTCAGAAAATGTAACACATCTACATGGTTACTATTAGGAACTGATAAATACAAAATGAGGACATTGTTATGCTCGTCAACAAAATACCACTATTTCCAAATCATCATGTAATGTTACTATCATCATAGTAACAAGGCCGCAATTACAATATTACAATGAGAAATTACAATAATAGTATGTGAAATGATAAGAAACCAACATGTGTTTGACATCAATCATTTTTTGCAATATTCAGTGATAAGAGCATGTTAAGATGGTCTGTTAACTTAATATTTTCTTGTCATCAAACATATCACTTACAAAAATTGATGTGCACATCTACCAACACCGTTCCTCCAAAAAAATTAAGAAAAGTGGATATGAAAATTGCAATTTTAGTAAGGGAAATAATAAGTATGCATATGAAAATTACAAGTTTAGTAAATAAAATAACAAGTATGCATGTGGAATTTATCAGTAACTGCTCTCAACTTCGGCATGAAATCTCTCCCAGATTGCCAGATATAGCTATCCAAATTCAACAATGAATAATATATTTAAGACAGACTGTCTTATAAATGGGTTGAGAAGATTATTTGGGCATATCAGCTTTGCATCAAAACTATCATCTTTTAGATCTTGTAAGGTTGGCATCATCGCATAGCCATAACCAGTGATGCCATGCCAATCATGAAGCATACCGGTAATGTCTTGGGTAGCTAGAATCTCATTCTCTCCAATATTGATTTTGTATACCATCTCAAGAGCACTGTTGCTATTAACTTGAATCTAATTACTTTTGTCAACTAGTATTAATAATGGGTCACCAACTTTTTTGTGATAAAGATCAGTGGGCATGGCCACAAAGAGAAGGACAAAGAGAAGAGAGAGAGAGAGAAAGAGCATTAGAACAAAGACGACAAAGAGAAGGAGAGGATGAGAAAGAGATAGGGTGATGGAAGAAAGAGAAGGAGGAGGGCATTTTAGTCTTTTAGGCTTCATTTCATAATTGTAATTTTAGACTTAGTTTTTCCAAGTAATTTAATTTATTCAAGTGTGTATTTAGCTATTTTGCTAATTTAGGGGTCCTTTTTTTGTGATTTTCCCAAATAAAAACCATTCACATGATTTAAAAAAATAACTAGACACCCTAATATCTGCCTTCCACGAGTTATTGAATCAGATGTTTTTGCATTAGGAGAACTAACTACTAAGGCTTTTTATATTAGAAAAACTCACTATTAGTATTTGTGTATCAAGCTGAAAATAATATCTTGGAGAACCTAGTTGTACATCATATTTATTGTTTTACCTCCCAATAAATTCAGGCAAAAAAAAAAAAAACCTCCCAATAAATAAAATGCTAACAATTAATTGCCACCAACGAAACAGAAATTTCTGACCCTAGAAGTTTCGGTGAAAATCTAATAAAACCAAAATTCAAAATTACTATCATTACTCTTTCCAAAACCAGAGACAAATAAATAAGCAGTAACTCTATATTATTAACATTTTAGTATTTTATTTTGATTTTCATATTTTAGTTACGATCGAATACTAATATAGAAATTTAAAAAAAAAAAACAAGAAGAAGGAAACAACACTTTAAGTTGTAATTAACTTACACCTAGCAAAACTAATTTAAACCTTTTCATTTTTCATTGCTCCAGAAAGCAATTCATGGTCTCTTTATTTGGTAAAAATCTAATAAAACAAAAAATCAGAATTGCTATCATTACTCTTCGCGAAACCTAAGCCAAATAAATAAGTGGTTACTTTATGTTATTAACAATTTAGTATTTTAATATTTTGGTTTGAATATTTTAAAAATGATTTAAAAATAATATAGAAATTCAAAAAAAGAAGCAAACAAATATAATACTTCATCACTCCAGAAAGCAGTTCATCGTCTCTTCACTTTCAAAATATTGAAAAGGATGCAAGTAATTATATAGTTCTTTGAATTTCTCCACAAGTGATTTAAGGTCTCCTTATTTTCCAAGACTGTTTTTTCCCTAAGAAGACATTTAAGGTTCAAGAATATATGTCTATTTTAATATTTTATTTTAATGATTATTGAAAACTAAGATAATACTTTAAATTGTAATTAACATACACCTAGCAGAAATGCTTTGGGAAAAAAGACAGAAAAATACCACTTGAACTTCATAATCCCCAAATGGTCAGCTGAATTTGAGAAGTCCCAATTTTGTCTCAAGAGACCAAATTGGGATTATCATGTTAAGAGAAAAGAGCAAATTACGATTCATTTTAAATATTGTTTTTAAAATATCACAGCCCCCACTGGTTGGTTGGCCGCACCTGAGCTCTGGTGACCGGCCGCCAATTGGTTATCGAAGCTCTATCGGTTGGAAAAAAATTTTTTGAAAAATTTTACAACTTCAGTATAATAGTTAACAACTTTTATAATACTATTAACAACTTCAGTATAGCAATTAACAATAGGTTTTTCGGAAAATTCAACAAGCTCCGGCAACTGGAAACAATTTTTTTGAAAATTTTTACAACTTCAATATAACCGTTAACAACTTTTGTAACGCTATTAACAACTTCAGTATATCATTTAACAATAGATTTTTTGGAAAATTCCACAATTGGTCACCGAAGCTCCAGAGGAGGAAAACAATTTTTTTGAAAATTTTTACAACTTCAGTATAATGGTTAACAACTTTTATAATCCTATTAACAACTTCAGTATAGCAGTTAACAACAGGTTTTTGAGTTTGTTAACGACATTACTGAAGTTATAAAAATGCCACTTTTTGAATTTTCTCTGAAAAACCTGTTATTAAATACTATATCAAAGTTGTTAACTGTTATACTGAACTTATAAAAATTTTCAACAAAAATGTAATTGTTGACATTATATTGAAGTTGAAAAATTTTACAACTTCAGTATAACAGTTAACAACTTTTGTGATGCTATTAACAACTGTAATATAACAATTAACAATAAGTTTTTTGGGAAGTTCAACAATTGATTGCCGGAGCTCCGATGGCTGGAAACAACTTTTTGAAAATTTTTACAACGTTAGTATAACGGTTAACAACTTTTGTAATGCTATTAACAACAGGTTTTTTGAGAAATTCAAAAAGTAGCAATTTTACAACTTCAATAATGCCGTTAACAAGTTCTGTAACTCTATTAATAATTTCGGTATAGCATTTAACAACATGTTTTCTTAAAAATTCAAAAAAAAAGAGAGGCATTTTTACCACTTTAGCAACTATTGTTGTTTTAAGAAAATTTTTACAACTTTAGTATAACCGTTAACAACTTTTGTAATGTTATTAACGACGTTAGTATAACAGTTAACAACAAGTTTTTCAAAAAATTCAAAAAATATCATTTTTACAACTTCAGTAATGTCGTTAACAATATTAACAGCTTTGGTATAGTATTTAACAACTGGTTTTTTTAAAAATTCAAAAAAATGGCATTTTTATAACTTTAACAGTTATTTGTTTTTTTGAAAATTTTTACAATTTTAGTATAACAGTTAACAACTTTTGTAACTATATTAACAACTTCGATATCGCAGTTAATAACAGGTTTTTCGGAAAATTCAAAAAGTGACATTTTTATAACTTCAGTAATGCCATTAACACACTTAAAAACCTGTTGTTAACCGTTATACTGAAATTGTTAATAGGGTTACAAAAATTGTTAACTATTATACTCAAGTTGTAATAATTTTCAAAAAAATTGTTTTCTTCCACCGGAGCTTCGGCGACTAATTGTTGAATTTTTTGAAAAATCTGTTATTAACTGATATACTGAAATTGTTAGTAGCGTTATAAAGTTGTTAACGGTTATATTGAAGTAGTAAAATTTTCAGCAAAAGTTGTTTCCGGCCGCCGGAGCTTGTTGAATTTCTCAGAAAATCTATTGTTAACTGCTATACTGAAATTGTTCATAGCATTATAACAGTTGTTAACCGTTATACTGAAGTTGTAAAAATTTTCAAAAAAATTGTTCCGATTGACAGAGCTCTAGTGATTGCCGCCACCAGAGCTCCAGTGGCCGGCTAGCTAGTAGGGGCTGTGATATTTTAAAAATAATATTTAAAATAAATGGCAATTTGGTCTTTTTCTTAACATGATAATCCCAATTTAGTCTCTTGAGACCAAATTGGGATTTCTCAAATTCAGTAGACCATTTGGAGATTATGAAGTTTAAGTGGCATTTTTCTGTCTTTTTCCCAATGTTTTGAATTTTTTTTTTTCCATTTTTATCAATCCAGAAAGCAATTAATGATTTCTACACTTTCTACAATATTGAAAAGAGAGCAGGTAATTATATAGTTCTACGAACTATTCCACAGGTAATTCAAGGTTTCTTCATTTTCCGCGATGGGTTTTTTCGCAAAGAAGACATTTAAGCCTCAAGAATATATGTCTATGTACATGTTTGTGATAGTTGATTTTTTTCTCCAATAGAAATGCAATAAAACTAGAGAATATACATTTCGTTTTTTAAACGCATTAAAAAGAAATATAATGTGCAACCATTTTGTTATAATTTATGTTTCGCTATGTGATTTACTTATGCAAGTAAGAAATTGTAAAACATAAAGCAATAATTCACGCAACACTATATTGGACTCATGCAAATTTTATGCCCTGATTCGGGGGGCAGTTTTTTTTCCCCTTAATGAACATGGTACAAAATTGTAGAATATCTATTTCAAAAAAACTACAATTATATATATTATAAAACTTAAAAAAAACTGAACAACACAAAAATTTCCTTTAGTGTGAAAACGTGTAAAAAGGTGTAAATTACTTTTTCTAAGATATTAAAAAGGGTTTGCAAGTTTATGATGTAATTGTTGTCGTGTATTCTCAAACAAATTAAATGCTAACAATAATTGCCAACAACAAAATATAAATAAAACAAAAAATCAAAATTGCGACTGCTGCTCCACTCGAAATGTGAGTCAAATAAATAAGCAGGTTTTTTTTTACTAGTAAATAAATAAGCAGTTATATTCTTAGCATTTTCGTATTTTAATATTTTAATAATGATTGAAAAATAATTAAAAAAAAACAAAAAAAAGCTTGGGAAATTGCAAATAAAGACCCTCCAATATATAAAATAGTAATGAGGGACCTTGAATTTGAAAAATTGCTGGAAAGAACCAAGTCCTAAATTGCAGATATGAAATCTTTGTTAAAAGACAAAACTATCCTTCTGCTTTTCATATCCTGTTCCCATATCCATCTCTCTCAATTTCTTTTGTGATCTTCATTTTCATCTGCTCTTCATCCTCACAAACCCACCTTCTAAAATTTTAATTGCATTCACCATCTCTCTCACTAGATTCCTCTCTCTTTCTTTCTCTCTCACCTACAATGATGAGGATGATGAGGCTCGTTATTAATCACCTGGAAGTTGTTTTTTGCTGAAAACAAAAACCCAATCCATTCAATGCTTCTTGTAACTTTGATTATGAGCTGTGGGTAGTAACTAAAGGACACGATTTATTCACTCGATCACGAGTAATAGTACACTACCTAATGATATTAGGAACTAGGATCCATCATCACAAACCCACCTTCTATGGATAGCTGAGAAGTAGGAACTATTATATAAGATAAACTAATGATATTTATGCAGAATGGAAATGGTACGCCACCTATTTAGTATTTGAATGTAAATTGATTAGGAGCAACATTTTGATGAAATAAGAAGGGAGATTAGCCTTGATGTCATTTTGATTCTCATTATAACTTTGTGCCCACCATATGGATGCTCCGGATTGAATCTCAATCTTCACAACATATAGATAGCAACATTGTAGAGCTATTTAAATTCTCATTTCAACATAGAAATTTAAAATTGTATGAAAACTTTATCACAACATGTCATTGGCCTTATTTAATTTGTCATTGGCCTAACTGAACTTGTCATGAATCCTATATCAGAAGTGCTTGTTGTGAAATAAATCTGCAAATCTCACTTCAACACAGAGAAATTTAACATTGTATGAAAACCTTATAAGAACTTGTCATTGGCCTTACTTAACTTGTCATGGCCTAACTGAACTTGTCATAAATCCTACATCAGAAGTGCTTACTGTCAAAGAAATATGCAAATTCTCATTTCAACAGAGAAATTTAAAGTTGTACAAAAAACCTTATCGGAACTGTCATTGGCCTTACTTAACTTGTCATTGCTTAATTGAACTTGTCATGAATCTTATATCAAAAGTGCTTGCTGTTAAAGAAATCTACAAATTCTCATTTCAACAGAACAACTTAAAATTATATGAAAGCCTTATCAGAACTTGTCATTGGCCTCACTTAACTTATCATTTGCCAAGTTAAAATTATATGAAAACCTTATCAAAAGTGACAAGTTCACTATGGCAAATAACAGGTTAAGTATGGCAAATGACAAGCTCCTATAAGGTTTTCATATAATTTCAAATTTTTCTGTAAAATGACTAAATTTCCACATTGATTTATGAAGTGACAAGTTTTTATGTTTGAAATTTGGACAAGTTCTGTTGAATTTCTAGATCCCCTACGTAAATGAAATTTCAGTAAGGACCGAAAGTTCATGTTGTTAATTCATTTGTCAATTGACAAGTTGAGTTGGCAAATGACAAGTTCTTATAAGATTTTCATACATTTTCAATTTCTCTGTTGAAATTAAAATTCGAATATTTCTAATAGCATTCGCTTCTGATAAGCCGTAATGACAAGTTCAGTAAGGCCAATGACAAGTTTCGATAAGGTTTTCATACAGTTTAAATTTTTCTATTGAAATGAGAGTTGCAGATTTTCTTTGACCGCAAACACTTCTGATATAGGATTCATGACAAGTTTAGCTAAGCCAATGACAAGTTAAGTAAGGCCAATGACAAATTCCGATAAGGTTTTCATACAAGTTTACATTGTTCTGTTGAAACGAGAATTTCCATATTTCTTTGATAGCAAGCACCTCTGATATAGGATTCATGACAAGCTCAATTAGGCCAATGACAAGTTAAGTAGGCCAATGACAAATTCTGATCGGGTTTTCATACATTTTAAATGGTTCTGTTGAAATAAGAATTTGCAAATTTCTTTGACAGCAAGCACTTCTAATATAGGATTCGTGACAAGTTCAGTTAGGTCAATGACAAGTTAAGTAAAGCCAATGACAAGTTCCAATAATGTTTTCATATAATTTTAAATTGTTCTGTTGAAATCAGAATTTGCAGATTCTTTCTTTGACAGCAAGCACTTTTGATATAGAATTCATGAGAAGTTCAGTTAGGCCAATGACAAGTTAAATAAGGCCAATGACAAGTTCTGATCGGGTTTTCATATAATTTTAAATTGTTCTGTTGAAATGAGGATTTGCATATTTCTTTGACAGCAAGCACTTCTAATATAGGATTCATGACAAGTTCAGTTAGGCCAATGACAAGTAAAGCCAATGACAAGTTTCGATAAGGTTTTCATACAATTTTAAATTGTTTTGTTGAAATGAGAATTTGCAGATTTTTTTGACAGTAAGCACTTTTGATATAGGATTCATGACAAGTTTAGTTAGGTCAATGACAAGTTAAGTAAAGCCAATGACAAGTTTCGATAAGGTTTTCGTACAATTTTAAATTTCTATGTTGAAATGAGAATTTAAATAGCTCTACAATGTTGCTATGTATATGTTGTGAAGATTGAGGTTCAATCTGGAGCATCCATATGGTGGGCACAAAGTCGTAATGAGAATCAAAATGACATCAAGACTAATCTCCCTTCTTATTTCATGACAATGTTGCTCCCAATCAATTTACATTCAAATACTAAATAGGTGGCATACCATTTTCATTTAGCATAAATATCATTAGTTTATCTTATATAATAGTTCCTACTTCTCAGCTATCCATAGAAGGTGTGTTTGTGATGATGGATCCTAGTTCCTAATATCATTAGGTGGCATACTATTACTCGCGATCGAGTGAATGAATCGTGTCCTTTAGTTACTGCCCACAGCTCATAATCAAAGTTACGAGAAGCATTGAATGGATATTGGGTTTTTGTTTTCAGCGAAAAGCAACTTTCAGGTGATTAATAACGAGCCTTATCATCTTCATCATTGTGGGTGAGAGAGAGAAAGAGAGAGGAATCTAGTGAGAGAGATGATGAATGCAATTAAAGTTTTAGAAGGTGGGTTTGTGAGGATAGAGGAGATGAAAATGGAGATTGCAAAAGAAATTGAGAGAGATAGATATGGGAATTGTATATGAAAAGCAGAAGGATGCTTTTGTCTTTTAACCAAGATTTCATATTTGTAATTTGAGACCCGGTCCTTTCCAGCTATTTTCTAAATTTAGGATCCCTCATTGCTATTTTATATATTAGAGAGTCTTTATTTGCAATTTTTCCAAGAAGCTTTGAATTATTCTTATAGTGATTCAAGATCTCTTCAGTTTCAAGATAGGTTTTTTTTTTTTTCCCGTAAGAAGACTCCAAGAATATATATATCTATGCAATTGTTTGTGATGATAGATTTTTCCCCTTGATAGATATTCAATAAAACTGTAGACTATATATATTTTGATTTTCTTTACGCATTAAAATGGAAAATAAGGTGCAACTACTGTCTTATAATTTATGTTTTATTATGTGATATACTTTTGTAATTAATAAATTGGAAAACATAAAGCAGTAGCTTACGCGACCTGATATTGGCTTACACATGCAAATTTCATGCCCTGATTCGTGGGGCCAGTTTTTTTTTTTTACCTTATGAACATTCTACAAAATTGGAGGATATCTATTCTAATTTTGATTCTCCCTAAAATGTTCCCCCCAATTCTCTGACTACGAGGCACATTAAAAAGGAACGTAAGCTTCAAAAATTCAAATAAAGAGGACTGGAAAATATAATGATAATATATATATATATATATATATTGTAAAACTTAAGGGGGGAAAAAACTAAACATCATAGTTCTTCAATGCCATCCTTCAAGATACTGAGAAAAAAAACATGGAAATTCCATTTTTAAGTGTGCGCCATCGCCTGGCTGCACAGCTCTGAAGGGGAAAGTGATTAAGCATTACAGTGTGAACCATTGCCAGCTGCTCGCCTTGGTCACGATAAGAGCAACGCCATGGCTCTGATACTGTCTAAAGCTACCAGGCTCCACTAGCTCAGACCTGATCTGCTGGCCATCTGGACACCAGAGAAGATGAAACAACACAACCACCTCACCCAGTCACGAAGTCCACGATGTGATGATGCAAACAAGCAAGATACAGGACGTTCTAATCTCAGAACTAAACCAATATATAGGAAAATCATATTGTCGAATGCATAAGAATAATGTCAAATTAGAACTGGAAATTAGACAGAGACAAAAACACTACAGTGCAAAGGCAAATGGGGTTGGTAAATGAGCTTCCACAATAATGTCTATAAGTAATGAACGAGATCAAATAATAAAGATAACTAATATTTTGTTTTTCATTTGGGTTGAATTATATTATAAAAGAAGACTTTCAATAGAAAAGAAAAGATTTGCAAACATAAATACTTGCCTGAATGACACTAGCAGCCTTATTTCAAGTTCTCTACCACCACTGGCATCGGTTACACTTGAAAGCAATGGATATGCCTTTGCAGATCTTTCATATACAGATCAGTTTCACCATTAGTCCAAGACAAAGAACCACACCAGGCCTTGCAAAACGGCATATTTTTTGATATGACCATTAGTGTCATCATCCCTTGTATCCAACCATTATAAAGATTTATTTAACATAAATAGACAAAGCCCAATTACCAATTGTAACATTTATGTATCAAGATATATCTGGATCAGGTCTATATATGTGTCTAAACTCCTAACTTGGCCATCGTTCGAGAAATATATATATTAGCTTAGTCATTCAGAACCATTTGGATCAGCCTACACTCTTGAAAGTGAATTATATCAATTGATGCTGAGGTGCAAAGAAAGCAAGATTTTAGTCCGTAACATCAATTAAAGTAACTACATAAGGATTCCCTTTTCTAAGATGAGGGATTCAAAGATATTGAACTTTTTATTCAATTTTTGTAGAAGGAAAGACTACATAAATAAGGAAGAAAAACAGGTAAACCTCTAGTCTAATGCCAAAATTATCCTTCAATCAAGCAAAGTGATGTAAGCAACGTTGCAAACATCATGGGGAAGAAACTGTGAGCATGCAAAGGATGTTGATAAAGGAGAAGCATTAAACGGAGGGCAACGTTAAATCGAGAAGAGGATAACATGCAAAGTAGTCTAATGAAGCAACACGCTCAGTATAGAATAAGCAGGTTCTCCTACCTACACAACTCCATATTTATCACATCATCAGCATAAAAACTAATAGAAACCCAACCCTCCATGTGACCAATGAAAAGAAAACATTAATGCCCACAATCAATGGAGCCAGAATGTCCAAGACAAATAGATGCACCAGCAATTGAATGATCAATAGATGAGGACTATGTGGACCAGTCACAAAACAACTATAAGGTTTATACGTTATATAGATTCATAGCTTAAAAAATACAAGCAAAGAGCAAAAGTCACCAGTGGTATGAAAAAACAGTACCCTCAAAAAACTATAGGTTAAGAAACTCATTGAAAATTAGTCTTTTTCATTTATGCATATATTTAAAAACATAAAAGCAAAGACCACAAAGTATGATAGTATGCCATATGGCAGCTTCATATCATGAACAAATCAGCTAATTTTTTTGTTTAATGATTGGTTGTTATCTATATTTTGATAAATATAATTCACTGCAAATGGTGATTCTTGAGCACTAGAAGCACCTATTGTTATGTATCTAGAACGATGGCTTAACTTATTTATATGAATTTTGTCAATGATATGGGTGAAGTTGTCACATCCTAATATTAGGCCTAGAAGTATCGAAATTAGCCTGAATTGGCAAGTTACTAAACTCCTTTTTGGCAGAGGTCCTAGAAATTCCCCAGAAGGATAAAGAGATTCCTAGGACTAAATTACATACGGAAAGTGTC
>NW_021631950.1:0-39775 GCF_004799145.2 Neltuma alba
TTAAAGTTGATTGTTTTAGTTTCATTGGTCACAATTCTTCAAGCTTGCTTTTATATGATTGAGTTAATGCATTGTGATTAATCTGGAGTACAATTAATCTTTGTGTATGAGCATTTGAGATTTAGCCTTGTTGGAAGATTCTTTGAGCCTAATTTTCATTCATAGTGAGTTGCATCCCTTACATCTTTCCTTTCTAGAACTTGTTCTAATTCTTAATCGAGACTTAGTTGCATTTATATGATGAGCATGATAGAGGCATTCTTTTCTAAACCTTACATTCACCAAACCACATGATTATCCATTGCTAACCATTTGAGCCTTCATCTTTTCTAAGTTCCAAGAGATGCATTATACATTCAAGTTCCAACATTTTTACCCAATTACATTCATGATATGTTAAACTTTGTCTTCTTGGGTTTTGAATTGCCAAAAGAAAAAAAAAGAGAAAAGAGAATAGAAAAAGGCAAAGAAATAGAAGAAAATGCTTGAGAAAGCCAAAGAAAGAAAGATCAAAATAAAATGGTACCAATAGAATAAAATGTTGAAGTAAGGCAATTCATTGGTGTTTGAAGAACAAGTTGTGCTTTAAGAGATTAGAGTAAATGTTAGTTGGAAAACCTTTTCTAAAAATGCTTGGTGCAATCTTTTCATATCTTTTCACCTCATCTATTTCATTTAACCCTTCCCATTATCATAACCTTAAAAGTCCTCTTGATCATTACATTCATGCATTAGAAGTGGAGAATAGGATTGTAACAAGCTTATGGTAAAGTGGTTGATTAAGTGGATTTGAGGGAGAATTACCCCAATTTGGTGAGTAGAGTGAAACAGTTTGTATCTAGAGTGTTTTCTCTTTTGTTCATTCCTATCGCATTGACTGTACTCTACTTTAATCCCTTTTCATTGACTTAAATCGCTATGATTGCTTGTTTGAAGGTTGGGTTAATGGCACTACTGCTTTCTTCTTTTTGAATTCATAGGAGTTCCCATTTGTATCAATACTATTCTCTTGTTTAGGTTTTGTATTGCCTTGTCCAGGAGTACAAAGGTCTAAGTGTGGGGGAATTTGATTGAGCTCAAGATATTATTATCTTTTCATCTCATTATCCATGATTTATGATATTTACTGGCCCTTTTTATTGATAATTGCGCTTAATTTAGATTTAGAGTCCTTACTTTAAGTTAGTGTCATTTTGAGGATTAAATTGTCATATTGGTTGTTAATTGATTCAATTGATTTCTAGGACAATTGATACTTCAATTTGTTGCCTTTTTTATTGTAGGACACACTAAAGATTTGGGGTCAGAATTGAAGAACTTAAGGCAAAAGAAGCAGGAAAGGACCCTCTGCCTATGTTCGCCGCGGCCAACTTCTTATTTCGCCGCGGCGAAACTCATCTGTTGAAGCAAGGCTCTCTGCAATGTTTCGCCGCAGCGAACCTATTCTTCGCTGCGGCGAACCTCTCGAATCAGCAAATCTCAGACCCGACCATTTCGGAAAATTTTGACCTACCCAGCCCCAAGAACCGACCCATGCACGCAAGTTTCGGGTAGAAAACCCTATTTGGGTATTATGATGAGATCAGACTATCACTATTCAGCCACCACCTTCGTATCTTTCATCCTCTTCTCTCATTCCCACCTCAGAAAACCCTAATCCCATTTCATTTCTTCCATCTGCTGCTGCCATGGCTGAAGAACCATACCTAGTTGGAGTTGATTCAGAAGTTATGACGAGCTAAGCTTCTCAACTCTTGAATATGGTGGGAAGAAGCATGAGTTCAAGGAGCTTCAAAGGGGAGTTAGCTTCATCCATAAGTTCTAGTTCTTTATTTATGAACTTCTAGGTGTTAGGATTTGTAAATTTGGACTGAACAACGATGTTGATTATGGTTGTAATCAATTCTGGATGATCATTTTGTGTATTGGATTAGTTAATGTTGAATTCGAGCTTCAATATATGTGGTTACATATATGTTTCTATGCAACTCTTTTGATACTCTCTGTCTTGCATGGTAATGTGTGATTGTTGAGTTGATCTGGGCTTGCATTTAACCAAGTGCATTAATTAATCTTAATATACACACCAAGTGAGCTTAATAGGATCTTATGAAATGGGTGACATTGATTAAGATTCTAGACTTAAAAGAGTTCTTTAAGGTTTTTCATTTAGAAAAACTTGGTGATTTCTACTCCCAAAATTATTTTGAACTATGATTGCTTCAAAGCTGTATTCAAGAGATTACATATCATTAATTTCACTTCATTACTACTATCTTAGAAAAATCCAAAAACATAGTAACTTAGATTTGAATTAATTGCATTTAGTTTTGGCATTTCATTAATGGCTAAAAACACCAAAAACCCCCTTTTTTTCATTACTCTGCATAGCATTAATCTAACTTAGACATCTAATTTAGGCTCCCAAAAGAGAACGACCTGAGTTTGCACTACTGCATAGCTTGGATAAATTTTTGAGCGAGAACCTCTAAGCAAACGACAATTAAGGCTCTTTTTCAGAGTTGGTGAGAGGAATTGTGAGGTTTTGCAGGTGTTTTTACATGTTTTATATGATTTTATATGTGTGTACTTTTGATCCTACTTTGGTGTGAATTTCAGGGAGTTTCAGTTTTGTTTGAGGCACCACGGCGGATTTGGGAAGGCGCCACGGTGGATTTCCAAGGGGACTCTCGGTAAAAAGCATCGCGGCGGATGGACAGAGGCACCACGGCGGATTGGTATTTACATAAAGCTCAGGATCACTAATCAAAATGGCACCGTATGTAACACCTCATGTTTAAATCAATTACTTTTCTTGCGGAAGCATTTGGAATCACTTTTGAAGGCTACAATTGATGAAAATCAAGTTTGAAAATTTTCATTTACGGTTACTATTCATTGTCACCTTAAAATGTGACAAACTTCGAAAATTCATAACTAATTGTAGAAAAATTGAAATTGAGTGATTCTAAGTTCTACAGAAAGCTCTTTGGATAAAATTTTGAGGATAATAGTTTTGAACTGATTGCCTTGAAATTCGAGCTCAATTTCCTTTGAAAAAGTTACTGTTTATTTGGTCATTTTCGGATTTTACTGTATTTTTGCCTAACTTTGGAAAGGCATAACTTTCTGCTCGGTTATGGGAATCGGGCAAACTACCCCTCATTTTAAAGAGAAACATCAGATCTCTTTGGTTGCCAAATCTTATGACCTAATTCACTCGTTTGATAGGTCAAACTGGAGCTACAAACTCACTGCTCCAGGACTTACGTTTTATCCCTTAACATCTCTTTAATTCTTTTTATTTCTTTGGCATATATAACATGGCCTTACTCTTTCTTGTTCATGCTCATACACTTTCATTCATGCCATAAATATTATAATTAAATACATGGCATCATTGGCATCTAACATAGTTCACAAAATAGTAGAATTATACATTTATCAACAGTCTCATCCATTAACAAGAATAATTCTCCGCTTACTTCTCCTTGCTTCTCATGCCATTATTGCCCATCATTGATTGACCTAAATGGTTGGTTAGGGAGGGGTGAGATTCGGGGGAATCTCAGTAGCAAACACTACCCATAAGCATGCAAGACATAATGCACATGCATGACATGTTATAACATTAACACATGAATGCCATGGAAAGTAAGCTAAAGCATTTCATGCTTCCATAACATATTGCCAAGGCAAAACATAACATAAACTTACAAACATAACTTTGCAAACATTTCATCATAGCTTAGTGACATCATGGCAACACAATCACATCATGCAAGCATACATATCAAGCACACAGTATAGGTAAGTTCACTACCTTGTAACACGGCTTTCCCCTTGCTTTTCCTTTAATTCCCTTGTCTTTCCAACCATGTGGACATTCAGTCAACATCACCAAACATCCTCTTGGATGTTCCAAAGGTCCTAAACATAGTCACATTGATCATACAATCCATTAGGACCACTAGATTACATAAAGTTCAAGACTAGCTTTCTTGAACCTCAACCCTTTCTCTTAGTCTTAGGGTTTTCTTTCTAACTTTTCTAACACAAATCTTATCATTTCCCATCCTTAAGATCCATTTCTTGTCAATTAGGACCACTTTAGATGGCCTTAGATTCAAGAATACCAATCTGGAAATTTTGCTTCGCGGGTACTGTTCACAGAATTTCCAGAATTTTTGCTCAACTTTGAAAATTCATAATTAATTCTATAAAAATCCAAATTGAGTGCTTCTAAGTCTCACTGGAATATCCTTAAGTTAAATTTAAGGAAAATATTTTCAAGAACCAATTCTACACCGAACAGTACCGGAACTGTACGGAACTCGAAACTCTTCCAAAAGTTCAACACTGTTTCCAGATTTCAAACCCTAACTTTGAAAAATCACCATAAATCGTACACATATCCAAATGAAGTGTTCTACATATGGATTTAAAGGTCACAGAGTGTACTTTAAGCCATGAAAATTTCAGAATCAGATACACACAGTAACTAATCCGAAATAGGCATAAAATCAGGTGCTATAACCATCACATACCTTGTTTTAGAGTTTGATCTGGCTTGGAACCACTTGGCCTTTCTTTCTCCCTCTTCTTTCTCTCTCTAGAAACCATTTTTCAAGAGCTTCCCCATGGATTCCTTATGCTTGGACGAAATGGTAGGGAGGGGAGGGGGTATTTATAGAAAAACAGACTGAATCTGGACCGTTGATCTTAAAAATACGTGGCTCGATCTGGACCGTCCATTTTCTCTTTTGATCTTATGGTGACAAGTGTCCTATGACATCATGCTTACCTCATCATGATGACATCATGCTTACATCATCAAGCCACTTGTCTTTAATCCGACCGCACACGTGTCTTGCATCCGACCGTACACGTGTCTTCCATCTAGCCGTAGACGTAATATTTTCTTTTTCTCATCTAACCGTACACTTGTCACTTTCATGTCCTTTCATCATTTATGGCATTAAAATAGGGAGAAAATAAATGGAAAATTTGTGCAAAAATATTTTCTTAATTATTTCTCCACCTATCAAGCCAATCTTGCATCGTATCGGATACTTTTCGGGTCTGACTTACCCTGTACCACCAGGACATGTTCTGACACTATTTTCTCATCTTAATAAGTACATATATGGTGCCACCTTAGAGGAGCAGAGGGAAAAATAATTAGCTCTACTGACAGGCTACTTAACCTTACTGAGTCATGCAGTAGAGATTTCACTATAACGGGTAGACAAAAGACTGTCTAAAGTATTCCCATACTGTGTTCTGATTTTTATGCTGTCCATAAATATCTTCTGGTGACTCAACATGATGACTCGTAGGTGTCATGATTATGCTTGATGACTCAGCACGCTGACTCGTCGGTGTCATGATTACGCTTGATGACTCAGCATGCTGACTCAGCATCGTCATGATGGCTCTTAGATATTTTCTTTGGTTTTGTCTCCTATTTAGGGGACAAAATTATTTAATATTTGACTGGAGCATTTTATTCAATCCAGAGCTCCAAAAATTCATCCAAAAATATCATAAAATTTCTCATATTCTAGAGAAAATCTGTGAATTTTCTCAGGTCACAACTCAACCTGTAGCCCCACTTGGAAATCATTCTTTAAAATGCCCTTTTTCGGCACAATTGGCTTTTAAGTATTCTTAAAGCCATTTTGCTGGTCTTCTGGGGATGAGACTAATTTTATAATTTTCTATAGTCTCTTAGGTCATAAATCCCCATTTTACCATAATTTTCTGAGGTTTCCTTATGACTCAAACAATTAAATTTACCTCCACATCTCAAATTGAGCCATAAACTTATGAATTCCTTTTAAGTTACCTCAAGGGTATTTTCATCATCTCTCTTCACAAAAGAGCCTTAGAATATTATTTCCCATTTTCTGGGATTTTCTTAGAATTTTCTAAGTACTTTTCATTTTTACCCCTGATGGCCGTAACTTTCTGAATTTACGGTTTTACCCCTGCTTAGACTCAACCTCATAAAACAATCTCTTTGAGACTTCTAACTTAACCTTTTGGTTTGTATCTAGCCTCTTTGCTCTTTCTGGGCCTTTGAGACTTTACTGGAGCCTCTAACTTTGATTACCCTTTAGCCCCTTAAAACTTTCACTTTGCAGTTTAGTCCCTAAAACTGCTTTAACTTCCTTTCTCATCTTTAGAACCTCTACTAAAAGGGGTCCGGTAGCCTATCTCATTCAGGCTATTTCTGATACTTATAGGCCTAAAAACCAGTATGTTACACCGTACAGGCCAGGCGCCGCGGCGAATGACGAAAAATTCTAGATTTAAATGCAGAGTCGCGCGCTTCAACCGGGAGACAAGAATTCAGTTCCTCATTCATCTCCAGACGCGACTTTCTTGTTCTCTCCGCCTTCTCTCAATCCCTTCTTCCATTTTCGTCCAAATTCATCAATTCCCACCTATCAACCATGAATCTTTCATCAATTCTTGTTGTTTCTACCCTAATCCAGAGTATGAGTAGTTAAATTTCCAAGTTTTCCTAGCAATGAAGCTGACCTGAGTTCATAGAGCTGAATAGGGAGTCATTTTAGATCTATTTTCCACTTTCTATTCTAAGGTTCATTTGTTTTGGTTGAACAATTGTGATTAGAATGAAGGTTGAGTGATTAGATTTATGTTTCTTGGAATTTAGATCTAATTGAACATTCAGATGTGAGTTGTGTCCTTTAATTCAGTTGAATAGAGGATTCTCTGTTGATTTGTAAATCTAATTCATTTTTACTTGGACTGTTGTTCTGTAAATCTGAATTTTGGTTGAATAAATTGATGAGTCACAGTTGTGATCATCCTTAGAGAATTGCAACTTACTTCTCAAGTGTTCTTATCAATTGATTTTCCCTTTCACAGACCAAGACAATAAATCTAGTAAGATAATTGTTTCTGATCTGTGTTAAGAGAGATTTGAGCAGTAGCTGAATCTATCCATTTAATTGACATTAAGAGACTCCAAATTATAAGATTGAACAAGGAAGGTTAGATAAATTGCTAGGGGAACTACTATCTCTTATCTGAATCTTCTTTTGCATTTTACCTTTCATTAGATTTGTTTCTTGTTTCAATTTCTGTTTTCTAAAACTCAAGCTTTCATCTTGGTAATTTGATAATTAAAAGTGAATTATTAAGAATTGAAATACAACTTAAGGCTCCTTGAGAAGAATGACCTAGGTAGTGCCTCACTTGTTGCATTTCCCTAGTAAAACTTTGATTACCTAGCGACAAGGTTTATCAAATTAGCGCGGTTGCCGGGAAGCCTTACTTGTTGAGGTTCTCAGTAATTCACTGGTTTGCCATGAAAAAAAATATTTGAAAGCCCAAAACTTCATAAAAAGTAGCCTTAGTGTTTTTGAGTTGTGTTTGCATTTTCACTCTTATGCTTTGTTGTTGAGTTGTTTCCTTTATTGTTTTGTTCTGAATTCATTCCATAGGTTGTCAAGGAGTTAACACAATTTGGTCAGCTGTGAATTGTTTGAATCCTTGCTGTAGCAACCCTTTTTTCCTTTTAATTGTTCTTCCACTAAATCTAATGATGGTTGATTGTTTTTATGCTTTTGAGATCTTTTTCTTGTTGAAAAATTAATACCATTATGTTAAGGGTTCAATTTGTAGGAGTGAAGGTGTGAACAGCGTCAGAAGCTGCTGTAGAATTCGTCCATCTGGTTTATCAGTATCAGGCGCCACGGCAGATTTCGCCAGAGGCCGCAGCGCCTATCCAATTTCAGCTCGGCACTCGTGTCTGTAATAGAGGCCGTGGCGGATCTGAGAAAGTGCCGCGGCGGATTTACAGGATCCCCTCTTAACTTTTTGTCCTTTCTTTGATTTCTTTCTTTTGTCTAATTGCTTTTTCACATTTATTTTATTAGCCTATTCTCTTGTTCTTTAGTTGCATGTCCCAGGATAAGGCTCTTTTACCTTTTGATTGGGAAATCAATAGAACTCTTAGGCAAATCAAGAAAACCAAACAAATAACTGCATCTAGTAAGCAACCTATAGTGAGTAAACCTTCTCCTCAAGTTGAAACTTGCTCTTCCTCAGAATCTGAGTCTACTTTAGGAGGGTTTATAGACAATCATTTTGTGATGGATCAAAATAATAACAATGCTCAAACTGAGAGAGGTGATGCTGCAAATAGACCTCAAAATGAAAGGCAAGCTGAAAATGTTCTCCATAATGCTAATCTTCAATTGAATAGAGATGAGGAGAATAGGAGCATTAGAGAAATTAATAACTCAAGTGTGAACTGTGATCCATGTGGTTTTTATAACTTTGAAGCTGATTTTGAACTTAAAGGTACCTTGATTAATACCTTACCAAGATTCCTTGGTCTTGCAGGGGATGATCCATATAGACACCTTCAAAACATGCATACGGTTTGTTCCTCTATGAAGCCCCATGGTGCTCAATTGAAAGATGTGCTAAGGAGGGCCTTCCACTTCACATTATAAGGAAATGCCAAAGAATGGTTGCAAAGTCTACCTCAACACTTCACAACACTTACATGGGAACAACTAAAGAAGGCCTTTTTAGAGAAGTACTTTCCTGCATCAAGGACTTCTAAATTGAGGAAGGCTATCTATGGAGTTCAACAAGATAGTAGAGAAACCTTGTATGAGTATTGGACAAGATTTCTAGCCATGCTTTCTAAATGTCCAAATCATCAAATCAGCAAGTCTAATCTAGTCCAATATTTCTATGAGGGCTTGCTATCTCATCACAAGAACACAATAGATGCTGCAGCCCATGGTTCACTGTTTGATTTGACTCCTCACAATGCTTGGGAATTATTGGAGAAGATGGCTAACAACAACCAACAATTCAGCACAAGGGACAACCAATCTGTCAATGAAATTTTGAGGTCAAATCCTACTAACTTTGACTCTCAAATTGCTGCCTTGTCAGAGAGGATGGACAAGAGAATGACTAGGATGGAGCAACTCTTGTCAACTAAACAATGTGGTGCTATGGGGACATCACAAGTCTTGATAGCTCCCTCTTGTGACTCCTGTGGTTCTATGATGCATTGTACTGAATCTTGCCCTTCTCAATTTGAAGAAGTGTCAGCCATGTATCAACAAAGATCCGGTCAATATCAGCAAAGGAACCCTTTCTCCAACACTTATAACGAAGGATGGAAGGATCATCCCAATTTTAGATGGGGAGGAGGAGAGAACAACAAGGAGAGGTTCATGCAGAATAAGTTCTAACAACGTCAACATTCAGAACAAGCTATGGTTCCTTCCCAAACTACTCAAGAAGTTGGTAATTCAAGGAATGATGACATGTCCCTCTTGTTGAAAAGCATGAACAGTATGAATGCTAATCTCAGTGTTATGGCATCTCAAATGGACAGAATTGATAAGCATACCACTGTATCTGATGCAAGAATGGCTACTATAGAGAATAGGGTTGAACAATGGGAGACTAAGACTGCAAATTTGGCTAACTTTGTGACCCAAATTTCAGATAATCTCAGCAGCTTTCAAGCAAAAACAAGTGGAGCTTTGCCTTCCAATACTGTGATTAATCCCAAGTCATTGAATGCCATAAATTTGAGAAGTGGAAGAAAGGTGACATTCAATGAAAATGATGAAGAATCTGACTTGGAGGAAGATCATTGCACTAAAGGGAACCTTGTCCAGAAAAAGAAATCACCAAGGGCGGAATCTGAGAGCTTAAGAGAGAAGCAACTTCTGCAAGGAAGAAAAGAAGCTGGAATTAGAAGTGTAACTACTGAAGGTTGCACAACTCAAACAGGCCCTTCAACTCAGGATGACAAAGGAGTTCATGAAGCACCATTAGGAGAGAACTTGGAGCAATCTTCTTCAAGAATTTCAGAGCCTAACCAGGACAAAGAAAAGATGGAGTAAGATAAAGTTGAAGATTCTCACATGAACAACAAACTGGAAAGTCAAGGTAAGGAGGTAAGCTTGAAAGATCTACCTTTCCCTAGAGCTTTTATGTTTGGGCAAAAAGTTGCAAAAGTAAAACAAAATAAAGAAGTATTAGATTTCTTTAGTAAAGTAGAAATTAATATTCCTTTACTAGATTTGTTGAAGAAAGTGCCTGAATATGCAAAATTCTTAAAAGACATTTGTACTAACAAAAGAAAGTTTAAAACTAATGAATTGGTGCAAGTTGGCCCTAATGTTTCAACCCTTTTTAAAGCTCAATTACCTGTGAAATGCCAAGATCCAGGAGCTTTCTCCATTCCTTGTCAAATTGGTAAGTTTCATATCTCTAAAGCTTTGCTAGATTTGGGTGCTGCTATTAATGTGATGCCAAGTTCTATTTATTATGCTTTGGGAGTTGAAATCATGAAACCTACAAGTGTCTTAGTGCAACTAGCTGATAAGTCTATTAGGAATCCTAAGGGAATCTTAGAAGACATTTTGGTTCAAGTAAAAGACCTTGTACTTCCTGCTGATTTTTATGTGCTAGATATGACTAATGAGGCCATAAGTGAAAGCACATTAATTTTGGGTAGACCATTTCTAAGAACTGCCAATACCATGATTTGCATGAAAGATGGAATTATAAAAATGGAATTTGGTGGTCAAGAAATTCAATTTAGTATGTATGAGATGATGAAACATCCACATAAGGATTATTCTTTGTTGGGGCTTAATATGATTGATTTGTCACTTGAAAATGAGTGTGAATCTATTTTTGAGCATGATAGCAATGATGATACTGAAGATTCTTTCGTTTCTTTATCTTCCATATATTCTCCTTCATCTTCTTTTTCTTCACACCTTGATGATGTGCCTAGCATTGATTCTAAAATTGCTGGCTGGCTTTCCACTTGGAGTGAGTTGTCTTCGGTTTCATCCATTAAGTCTTCCATTGATGTTAATTCCACACTGTCAAGTGATGAACAACTTGCAAGAAGATTACTTGTAGATTTCTCAACAGCACAAGAGAGTGAATCAACTCCTATACAAGAAGGGGAAGGTGAAAGGCACAAGAATCATGATTGCAAGACTAGCCCAACTCTCATGACCGAATTCCCATTCAAGGAGCATGAAGCTAAACCTTCTGAACAACAGGATTTGTCTTCAAATTCTTATCACATTTTGTATTCCACTCCTGTTTACAAGTCACTTGATCTTAATTTCTTTAACTATGCAGAACCGGAACACTTCTTGGGAATCATGCGAAGTGTAGCTGCTCCTAACCCTAGGAGACTAAGCATGACACCAACCAATTTTGCCGAAATATGCAGCATAGGGAGTGCACTTTTGCAATCTAATTTTACTTGTGAAATTGGAATTCCTCAAGATTATTCTGCATCTAACTTTGAGTTTTCACATGGATTTACAAATGTTTTAAATGCATTATTGCAGGGACTAATCAAGGAGCGTTACTCACATGAGGATAAATGTACAGCTGCAATTTTTGGTATTGAAGCTTTGAAGCAATCTGAAAATAATTGCACTACCTTGGAGCTCAAGAAACTGATACCCTCAGTAGTTCAACCTCCTGAATTGGAGCTTAAACCTTTGCCTTCAACACTGAAATATGCATTTTTAGCTGAGAATGAAAGACTACCGATGATAATTTCTAACTCTTTGACTGATCTTGAAGAATCTCAGTTACTTGCTGTTTTGAAAAGGTATAAAAGTGCAATCGGGTGGTCTCTAGCAGATATTCCTGGTATTAATGCTTCAATTTGCACTCATAGAATCTTGTTAAATGAAAATGCAATACCCATAAGACAACCTCAAAGAAGACTTAACCTACTCATACTTGATGTTGTTAAAAAGGAAGTAACAAAGCTGCTTAGTGCTGGTATCATATACCCTATTTCAGATAGTGAGTGGGTAAGTCCAATTCAGGTTGTTCATAAGAAAAGTGGGATCACTGTAACACCTTACGTTTACGACCTTATATTGTGCCAAGTTAAGACATTCAGAAGCGCAATTTAAGGTTACCGGGTTGAAAAACCTGAATTTGAAAATTTCTTTTCCCGCATTACTATTCACTGTAACCTTAAACTTGGCATAACTTTGGAAAATCATAACTAATTCTAGAAACATTGAAACAAGGTCGTTCCAAGTCTCACTCGAAGCTCTTAACATCATCTATCAAGGAAAAATGATCTCAGGTTCCAATTTAATCAGAAACGTATCCGTTTTTAATTTCGAAAAGCACTGTTCATTTGGTCATTTTTCTATTTTCCAGGATTTTTGCCTAACTTCGGAAGGGCATAACTTCTTACACAGAGCTCCGATTGTGACGCTTTACCACTCATTTTAAAGGGAAAAATAAGACCTATTTGCATGCCAAATTTCAGGGAAAAAGTCGACCATTTGACCAGGGTCTTTGTTGGTCAAAGTTTGGACAAATCTAGACCATTTTTATCCCCTTTTTCACTAATTCTAACAGCATTTTGTTTTTCACTATAATCATACCATAATTACACGTAAAGCTACTCTATCATTAATATACATTCCAAAAAGGTTATCATATCATGTGTTCATGATCAGAGTATGCTTACATGGCTTGAAAGAGAAAGGTTCAAAACCGTATAATACAATACATAATTCATAACTTCCTCAAGCCATGATTATTTCCTTTCCCTTCTCCTTAGCAGTAGTGGCACCTAGGATATCATGTTATAGGAGGAATGAGATTTCATAGAAATCCCAGTAGCATTGAACATACAACCATCAAGTCAACATGCATAAGATGTCATGCTACATGCAGTAAAATAACATTTCTAGTCTTTATGCCATGCCATAACCATTCTGTATCCATGTCATCATATCATGAAGCATATAATCATTCTGGTCAAAACTCAATCATTGCAAGGAGTTCACATCATCTGTACATAAACATTCTCATGGCACATAAATACACATAGCAGAAACACCAAATGCAGATCAACAAAATAATTGCAGTTCACGCTACCTCAATTCCATGCTTAATGTTTCCTCCTTGTTTCCTTGCTTGAGATCCTCTTAGGTTTCCAGAAAATTGCCTATCAACCATACAGTAAGGGTATGGTAAATTCCATATCCAGTATACTATTCTTTCTCAATATAATGCTACCCTTGTGCCTTTCAATTTATAATTTCTGTATACCTTTCCTAAACCTTTGACCTTGGTTTGACCAAGCCTTAATCCTCAATTAAGGTCTTGGAATTCTTCCTTAATCCATGATTAATCATGCTTTCTTGGTTAATCACTAACCCTTAATCCTTAATCCAATATTTAATTAAGGTCCTCAAGTCACATAGTCATAATCCTCTAAGATTAAGTCACTAATCCCTTATGGATTAACCATTAATCATTCTCTAATCAACATGATTAACCATTAATCATTCTCTAATCAACATGATTAACCATTAATTAATCATCCTTCAACTAGCATAACTAATCACTAATTACTAATTAATCAAGGTAGCTAACCTTAATTACTTACTAATCTTTAATCAAATAACATGATTAATCTTAGCTATCACTAAACTATAATTAATCAAGGTGATTAATCCTAATCTTCCTCAAATAAATAATCAACTAAAAATAATTAACACTTAGGGAGGTAAACATATCTTAATTAGCTCTTAATCGGTGATTAGAGGTGTCTAAGCTTGCTTTCTCCCTTTCTCTCTCTTCTTTCTTCCTTTCTCTCTCCTAGAACTCAAGAACACAAAATTCCCTCTCAACAAAACCTCTTGGCCGAATTTGTTCATGGAAGGGGGGTATTTATAGGCTTTGATATTTCAAAATGCCAAAAATGCCCTTCGGGAAAAAGATGCGATCTCGGTCGTCCATTTTTTTCTACTTTACACATGGACAAATCTTAGGGCACACACCATAAGAAGTTGACACATGGATGGACACCTAATCACCATGTGATTTTCATGTGGAAATAAAATATTATTTTAATGTTTTGTCTCTTATTTCCCTTTATGCCCTTGAACAATTTGGAAAATTCCAACTTTGTCCTCCCCTTCTAATTTTTGGCCGAAATATTACTCTTAATATTGGAAAAAAAATGACTCATCCAATAATCAGTGCAATCCACTGATTATTTGTATATTTCCGGTCTGATTTTCCAACAATCCTGTCCAATTTACTGTCACAAAATTTTGATTTCAACACCTCATTAAATTCCCCTCATCCCAAGGGTAATCCATAATTTTTCTCAAGTTTTACCTCCCTCTATAATTTTCTAAATTTTATCTTGTCAAAAATCACTATTCTACCGATAATAATTCGGTAATAAATATTCTTTAAGCTAACCTTTGTACACCCAAAGGTGGAAAATAATTTTATAAATTAGGATAATATGTCACATAATTTATCCCTATTTTTTTCTTGAATTTTTGAGGCCTCTATATATTTTTAAATAATGGAAATTGGCTAATTTTTCCTTAATTAACCAAAAATTCCAAAAATTGCAAATAATTCCCTGATAAATTATTTTTAATCTTATATTCATCTTCTAAGCCTCAAACATTATTCTGTACCCTCCTTTCTATTTTTCATGATTTTCTGGGAATTTTCAGGAATTTTGGACATTATTTCCAATACTGCCCTTTCTTGACTAATCTTTTCAAAAATGACCATTATGTCCCTATCCTGATTTTTCCTCATAGCCTGGATCCTCTACCAGTCTACTATACTATTTGACCTTAGTTAGTCACAAATCATTCATCAATTAGAATAAAATTATCAGGGTGTGACAATCACTGTGGTTAGGAATGAGAAAAATGAATTAATCCCCACTAGAATCCAGAATTCTTGGCGTGTTTGCATTGATTATAGGAAGCTTAATGATTCTACAAGAAAAGATCATTTTCCCCTACCCTTTATAGATCAAATGCTTAAAAGATTAGCTTGTAAATCTCACTATTGTTTCCTTGATGGTTTCAGTGGCTATTTTCAGGTTCCCATTGCACCTCAAGATCAAGAGAAGACTACATTCACTTGTCCCTTTGGCACATTTGCATATAGAAGAATGCCATTTGGACTTTGCAATGCACCGGGCACATTCCAAAGGTGTATGCTATCCATCTTTAGTGATTTGCTAGAGGATGGGATTGAGGTGTTTATGGATGACTTTACCATCTATGGAAATAATTTTGATGAATGCTTAGTGAACTTGGAAAAAAGCTCTATCTAAATGTGTTAAAAAGGACCTTATCCTGAATTTTGAAAAATGTCACTTTATGGTCCAACAAGGAATAGTTCTAGGTCACCTAATTTCTGAAAAGGGAATAGAGGTAGACAAGGCAAAAGTTGAAGTAATTTCATCTTTACCCTATCCAACAAATCTTAAGGAGCTTAGATCTTTCTTAGGCCATGCTGGATTTTATAGAAGATTCATAAAAGATTTTAGTAAAGTGACTTTTCCAATGTCCAAATTACTGCAAAAAGATGCTTCCTTTGATTTCACTGATGAGTGTAAAATGTCTTTTAATGAGATTAAATCCAGATTGACTTCTCCACCTATTTTGAATTGCCCTAATTGGAATTTACCATTTGAATTGTGTTGTGATGCCTCTAACAATGTAGTGGGTGCAGTTTTGGGACAAAAGGATGGTAAGGTTTCCAAAGTTATTGCTTATGCTTTAAAGACACTAGATAAGGCTCAAACTAATTACACAACTACTGAAAAGGAGCTCTTTTCTATTGTTTTCGCATTAGACAAGTTTAGACCTTATCTAATCAACTCTAAAGTTACTGTTTTCATTGATCATTCTGCTGTTAAGTATCTTTTCAGCAAGCCACAATCCAAACTGAGGCTCTTAAGGTGGATGTTGTTGATCCAAGAATTTGATATTGATATCAAAGACAAGCCTGGAGCAGAAAATGTGGTGGCTGACCATCTAAGTCGCTTACCAGAAACTACAAGGGGAGTAATTGATTCAGATTTTGTTTGTGATGAGTTTAAGGATTGTTCTGTTTCTGCATTGTCTCTCATGGAACCTTGGTATTTTCACATTGTCAACTTTTTAGTTACTGGTCTAATTCCTCCTTCGTTGTCTCATTTTCAGATGTAGAAGAATAAGAGTGAGTCTAAACACTATATTTGGGGCTCTCCAATCCTTTGGAAGGTATGCAGCAACCAAATCATTCGAAGATGTGTGCCAAATGAGGAATTTCAAGACATCCTGCATGCTTGCCACTCTCAAACTTGTGGAGGTCATTTTAGTGCTAACAAGACTGCAAGAAAAATATTGGAAGCTGGTTTGTATTGGCCATCACTCTTTAAAGACTCTTATGAGTATTGCAAGAATTGTGATATTTGTCAAAGATTTGGTAGCCTAACTAAGAAACATGAATTACCCCAACACCCAATGCTTTTCTGTGAGGTGTTTGAAGTATGGGGTATTGATTTTATGGGCCCCTTTCTTCCTTCTATGGGTTTTACATACATTCTTCTTGCAGTTGATTACCTTTCACGATGGGTAGAGGCCATAGCAACCAAAAAGAATGATGCTGCCACCATTTCAAAATTTCTGAAAAATAACATCTTTTCTAGATTTGGCATTCCTAGAGCAGTAGTTAGTGATAATGGCACTCATTTTTGTAATAAATTACTACAAGGATTATTCACTAAGTATGGTGTGACACATAAGACATCCACACCTTATCATCCCCAAAGTAATGGGCAGGCTGAAAATGCAAATAGAGAAATCAATAAGGTGTTGGAACGAATAGTTAAACCATCTAGGAAGGATTGGAGTGCCAGATTAGATGATGCTTTGTGGGCATATAGAACTGCATTTAAAACCCCAATAGGCATGTCTCCTTATAGATTGGTTTATGGTAAGATGTGTCACCTACCGATTGAGATTGAACATAAGTCTCTTTGGGCTGTAAAAGCATGTAACCTTGATTTTGATTTTGTTGGCATGGAAAGATTATTGCAATTACAGGAACTTGAAGAATTGAGACTTGAAGCATATGAGAATTCCAGGTTCTACAAGGAGAAGACGAATATGATCCATGACAAACAAATCCTAAGGAAGACTTTCAAGGTTGGAGATAAAGTGTTGCTGTACAAGGCACGGTTCACATTTAAACCTGGGAAGTTGAGCACTAATAGGAAGGACCATACTTGGTCACTAAAGTGCACAAGTTTGGCATGATAGAGTTGCTAGATGAGAAGAGCGGCAAGACTTTCAAGGTCAATGGCCACCTGCTCAAAATCTATAAGGAAAATTTTGACCCACCATAATCTCAGGTTGTCCCCTTCCTTACATACCTTAGTCTGTGATTATTTGATTATTTTCATTCTTGAACTCCATTTTTGAGCAAGTGTGGGGGGAGGGACATAAATAGTAGCAAGTGTAGGTTATTTTTAGTTTGTTTTTGAGTATTTTGTTCTTTCTTTCCATTCCTTCCTTGCCCATTTTTTCTTGCTATCTTTTGTTCAAATGTGCATTGAGGGCAATGTAAGGATCAAGTGTGGGGGAGTGAATGTTGTGTTTTTGTGTGTTTTGTGTCTTTTGTAAAACCTCAGTTTTTCAACAACTTTTTGAAGGTTTAAGGTTGCTTCAGGAATTCTAATGTTACATTTGTGACTGTTTTGATTTGGAAATTAATATCTTGAAGTGAAATTTTCTAATGCATAGAGATTAAGCATGATGTGTTCTTTAGCTGAAGTGAATGAATATGGAAGACAAAGCCTAGTTGGAAGGATTCTTTGAGCTTTTATATTCAATTCTAGTGTGTGCATTCACTTAATTCTTATGCTCTCTAGAACTTGTCTTAGTTCTTAATCAAGACCACATGCAACATTAGTACTCTTGAACATGATTGAGGCATTCATTCAAATTAGCTACTTAGACCAAATGGCTAAACCCTACACGATTTATCCCTTATTACCCATTTGAGCCTTTTAGCTGAATTTTTCCATTCATTTCACTCTCAATTATAAAACTTCTTTCCTACAAGGATGCATATTTCATTTCATTCATTCTTTTCAGAATTCACTAGCATTTTGATGGATTCAATTGATGGATTGATATGAGGAGATGCATACTTGAGCTTTGAAAAAAAAAAAGAAAGAAAAAGAAAAGAAGAAACATGCGAATGTAAAAGAAAGAAAAGAAAAAAAAAAGAGAAAGAGAATAGAAAAGTTGAAAATAAATGAAAAAGCAAGAAAGGAAAAGAAAGTGGTAATAAAAGCACCTTTATAGCTTAGGAATTCAAGATCAAGAAATCAAACCTTAAATTGAACATTACTAATGCTATTGAATTCTACACATTGATTCACATATTAACTCCATCCTCATATGCATTCTTGTGCATTTCTTCCCCTCCTTTACATTACAAGCCACAAAAGTCCTCTTGATTCTTGAGTACTTATGTATTTGAGTGGTGGAGAGGTAGAACTATTACAAGCATATGGTGGAGCATTTGAATAAGTGAATTGAGTGAAAGAACCTTTAATACTTGTGAGTTGAGTGATATACTAATTCCCTTGTGTGGTCTTCTATATCTTATTCACTTAGATTAAATTACATATCATTGCTTGATTTCTTTGCATTAGAATGTTCCATGGATGGATGTTGGCTGAAGAATCATTGTTGGTTGCAGTTGTAACCTGAACTTTTGAGCTTGCTTATTCCTTTCTCTCATCCTTCTCTTTCACAATATGTTTAGACCTGATTTGCCCAGGAGTGCAAAAGCTAAGTATGGGGGAGTTGATAAGTCTCATTATTTGCATACATTTCTAGCCTAAACTCATGCTTTTGCCATCTATATTTGCATATTTTGGGCATAATTAGCTTCCATTGTGCATAAGAGTTGGTGAGAGGAATTGTGAGGTTTTGCAGGTGTTTTTACATGTTTTTATATGATTTTATATGTGTGTACTTTTGATCCCTGCTTTGGTGTAAATTTTAGGGAGTTTCAGTTCTGTCTGAGGCGCCACGGCGGATTTGGGAAGGCGCCACGGCGGATTTCCAAGGGGACTCTCGGTAAAAAGCACCGCGGCGGATGGACAGAGGTGCCACAGCGGATTGGTATTTACATGAAGCTCAGGATCACTAATCAAAACGGCACCGTACAGGCCAGGCGCCGCGGCGGATGATGAAAAATTCCAGATTTAAATGCAGAGTCGCGTGCTTCAACCGGGAGACAAGAATTCAGTTCCTCATTCATCTCCAGACGCGAGTTTCTTGTTCTCTCCGCCTTCTCTCAATTCCTTCTTCCATTTTCGTCCAAATTCATCAATTCCCACTGATCAACCATGAATCTTTCATCAATTCTTGCTGTTTCTACCCTAATCCAGAGTATGAGTAGCTGAATTTCCAAGTTTTCCTAGCAATGAAGCTGACCTGAGTTCATAGAGCTGAACAGGGAGTCATTTCAGATCTATTTTCCACTTTCTATTCTAAGGTTCATTTGTTTTGGTTGAACAATTGTGATTATAATGAAGGTTGAGTGATTAGATTTATGTTTCTTGGAATTTAGATCTGATTGAACATTCAGATGTGAGTTGTGTCCTTTAATTCAGTTGAATAGAGGATTCTCTATTGATTTGTAAATCTAATTCGTTTTTACTTGGACTGTTGTTCTATAAATCTGAATTTTGGTTGAATAAATTGATAAGTCACAGTTGTGATCATCCTTAGAGAATTGCAACTTCTCAAGTGTTCTTGTCAATTGATTTTCCTTCTCACAGACCAAGACAATGAATCTAGTAAGATAATTGTTTCTGATCTGTGTTAAGAGAGATTTGAGCAGTAGCTGAATCTATCCATTTAATTGACATTAAGAGACTCCAAATTATAAGATTGAACAAGGAAGGTTGGATAAATTACTAGGGGAACTACTATCTCTTATCTGAATCTTCTTTTGCATTTTACCTTTCATTAGATTTGTTTCTTGTTTCAATTTCTGTTTTCTAAAACTCAAGCTTTCATCTTGGTAATTTGATAATTAAAAGTGAATTGTTAAGAATTGAAATACAACTTAAGGCTCCTTGAGAAGAATGACCTAGGTAGTGCCTCACTTGTTGCATTTCCCTAGTAAAACTTTGATTACCTAGCGACAAGGTTTATCAATACATAATGCATATGTTGCATGGTAAGTGATTATGCCGTTCCTCTTTTTCCCTCCCATAATTAATTAAGAAAAATAATATGGCGAGAACATGGAGAGGAGTCAGAGAAAAGCCTGAGGAATGTGAAGAACATCTAATAAATCCAATTCAGGCTGGATGAGTAGCAACATTAGGTGCAGCAGAAACAGATGACACAAGTATGTCAATAAGAGGAAAGAGATACTGTCGTTGCAACAGGTAGTAGCAGCAACTACTCAGTTGCATCAATTTGAGCAGAGAGCAATAGAGGTAGCTCTGCAAGTCTAACCATAGAAATCGATTGTAAAGCAAGAACAACTAGCTGAAAATCCAGAAGATATCCAATAGTGGATTACAAGATTCTGCAAGTATAATCCACCAAAGTAAAAGGTTGACAGAACCACAGATAGCTGAGGAATAGAACGTCCGACTGGGAAAAGATCTTCCGAGTAATAGGATGTTCCTTAGAGATTAAAGCTTCGATGGCTATCTATAAGCTAGAGATAGATGTGGATCAGTGATAGAGCAACACAGAGTTGGTTTTACAAGCTAACAACACCCCATTAACCTGGGAAGTGTTCAAGGAGAAGTATTACTAGAAGTCCTTCCCTAGATCAACTCAAGACAAGATGAAAGTCAGATTCCTTATATTACAACAAGGATAATTTGAGACATTTGATGAGAATCTAGCGAAGCACATTTGCTTGTCTCGATATTCTGCTTATCCAAAATGTTTAAACGATGAGTGATGGAACATAGAGAAGCTGGTAAGAGAGCAGAGAAACCCTAGCAAGGCCTAACCAGGAAAGAACTTCTCTTAGTAGAGGAAGAGGTTTGGATTTGGTAGGAAGCTACAAGAGGTAAGTACATGAGGAGAAAGGTGTGACATCACATAAAAAGCAATGGAGTACGAGTAATGTGGCAAGAACTATGGCGACAAGCCATGACTGTGATGGGCAATTAGGTCTGAAGAGTAATATCTTGCTATACGGTATTGATGTTCTCATTCCCACAAGTCATAAAGTTGTGACTTTTAAAGCATGCATAAAGTATGTGGCCGATATGCCTATTACTGCATTATCATCGATTAGATATATATATGCCTTTTCATGATGTTGATGGGATTGTTGGTTGAACTAGTTGTTTGCCAACACGTACTTCCAGAATATTAAAATAAAGCTTTAATATTACCTCGCAAAGAAATAACCCCTAGAAAAGAGGTAAGATTAAACCACATGATGGAAACTGAAGCAAGTAAATGGTGAAGGCATTGATACCAATGATACTTCATCTTCTTTTTTGATTCAAGCAGAAGTAGAACAAGGAACCGATCAAGAAGTTTTCGAAAGTGTTTCCTACAGAGATCAGTGGACTTCTGCCAGAGCGAGAAGTGGAGTTCGCGATTGATCTTGTACCAGGGACGAGACCGATGTCTAAAGCTCTATACCGAATGGCTCCCAACGAGATGGTTGAGCTAAAAAAAAAGCAGATCGAGGAGCTGTTGGAGAAAGGTTCATATGACTAAGCATATCTCCTTGGAGTGCTCCAGTACTCTTCGTCAAGAAGAAAGATGGTAGTCTGAGGTTGTGCATCGACTATTGGGAGCTAAACGAAGTGATGATAAAGAACAAGTACCTTTACCACGGATCAATGATCACTTAAACCAGCTGACCATAAGAACAGTATTCTCAAAAGATCAATTTACGATCGGAATACCATCGGCTGAAGATAAAGGGGAAAGATAGTCCCAGAAGTTAAGGTAAAACTCAGTATGTCCAGACAGAAGAAGTTAAAGGATGGTTACACTGGGAACGGATACAGAGAAAGATGTATAGTTCCAATGTTACCCAGGTACTTGATGATGTACGGGACCAGATAGTATTCTGTTATGTCCCCAAGACATCTAAGAACATGTAACCATAGCTCTCAGGCCAGTATGGAGTCCGAGTGACGGGATTCCTATAGACGGATGCCACTTCCTACATGATCGATTAAGTCCAATAGAGAGGCTCCCTTTTCACAGGGATACAGTATGAAAGGAATGTACCCTGATAGAGAATGAGTATAATGGATTGCTTGGCCAGGAAGTACCTTTCCAAGATAGGAGGTGGTCCTCCGGCATAGAGATGATGTCATTTTAGCCGGAAGGGGCTAACGCCGCTTCTACAGGAGTGAGCCTTTCTCGACAGAGATTACATGATGATGGCCCACAAGGAGATGATAGTAATGTTTCCTCCATCAGTGGTGCTATTATATTGGGTTGACTGTTGCTCTAAAATGGGCAATGTATGCTCCCATGATGCTCTATGATGAGAGAGAGATAGCTAAGACATAGTACAGAATGGACCTTACCTTGAGGAGAGTAAAACTAGTCAAGGGTAATGAAAGAGTAAAACGAGGCAGTTGTCCCTCGAACTCAACAGGGTACCACAGTATAGTGAGAGGTTATGGAAATATGATAATGAAAGTCCTCTCCTGTTACTATACAGGATTAATATATGATCGTAGGGTCTATAGAGTCCTGAAGTAAAGCAGTAAGGTAATGATATGATGACATATGAATGAGCTCTAGAAATGAGCCAGTGCCAAGAGATTTAAGAGGCACAAAGAAAGAATAGTGGCTTGAGGTAGCTGAAGTTAAGAGAAAGAAAGATTAAGGATTTCGTAGGTAATGGAAGGGATAGAGTAAGGCCTAAGACGACAATATTGGCATCTGTGAACAGTCTAAGGGGAATTATCAGTACAGTTATTCCAGCTGAGCAGAGGTGATTGGTCTAAAAGTCTCTCAATAGGGATGACAGCTCAGAACGATATGATACCTTGGAATCAAAAGGGATCCTAGGAAGAGGCTAGCGATAGATCGCAGTAGTTTCCAAGGTCACTGGACTCAGCCTAGTAAGTGGCTATATGTTATCGGGTTTCTCTCGAGGTCATAGTAGACCAAGCTTGATATATACCCTTACCAAAGCATGAGAATGTGATGACCAAAGAAGAATGAGTTCATGATGTGAAAACCTCCTTAGTTTGGTTAGCTGTTATAGAGAGAGTACCCTTGACTTGTTTCCAGAATCCTTTGTTGTCAATTAGACCGACCTTGATTCCGTTCAGTTTAATGTAAGAAGATGAGAACAACAAGATTTAAAGGAATTTGGGCTTTAAGTCCTGAATAAGAGGTGTCCAGGCTAGATCCGAATACGGAAAGAACCCCTTATATACGAGAAAAAGATTGAGTATTGACAGAAAAACCCTAAGATGAGGTTGAAGTCGAGAATGTAAGCTAAAAAGACCCGACAAAAGGTAAATTGAGAAGGGTCTAAGATAGCAAAGTACCAGGGTTTGAGCCTATCAGCACTAGTGCCTCAGATTCCCATCAGCACTTTTCAGTAAGCGTGCTTAGGCAAGAATAGTCTAATGATAGGTGACCCCTTGGGAAGTTAGGTAAAAGTGTGCAAAGGCTAGAAATGTGAGCCATTTTTGGCAACGAGGCACTAAGTTTAGTAGGATGAAAGAGAAAGTTAAGGTAAGAAGAGTTTAAAGGCTAAAGTTGAGTATGAGAAGGGACATTCTCCTCAGTTAACCTCTTGAACATGGTCGAGAAAATATTTCACCCTGAAATTTCGAGGACAAAATTTTTTTAAGAGAGGGAGAAATGTCACACCCTAAGCTTTGGGCCTAAGAATACACAGATTAGCCTAAGATAGGTAGGCTACTAAATCCCTATGAGCAGGAGTCCCAGAAATGTAAAAAGAATGTTGAAGGGTTTTAGGGACTAAACTGTAAATAGAGAAAGTTCTAGGGACTAAAATGTAAAGAAAGTTAGAGGCTCCAGTGAAGTCTCAAGACCCAAAAATGAGAAAAGAGGTTAGTTCAGGTCAAAGGTTATAATAGAGGCCATAATAGGGTGATTTATGAGGTTTACTTGACCAAGGGCAAAACTGTAATTTTGGAAAGTTTCAAGCCAGGAATGGGTAAAAATGGAAGTAATACCCAAAAAATTATAGAAAATTCCAGAAAATGGAAAATGACATTTTAAGGCCTGTATATAGGGAGAAATGACAAAAATGCCCTTGAGTTGACTTAAAAGGAATTTATAAGTTTATGGCTCAGTTTGAAATGTAAGGTAGATTTAATTGTTTGGGTCATAAGAAAACCTCAGAAAGTTATGATAAAATGGGGATGTATGATCTAAGAGGCTATAGAATTTATAAAATTAGTCTCAACCCTTGAAGGCCAGCATAATGGCTTTAACATTTTTTAATGCCAGAACTGCAGTTTATGGGTTTGTTATGGGAAATTTAAAAAGAAATACTTAAAGGTCTGAGTTCATAGATATGAGAATTAAATTCATAGATTTTCTACAGAATTAAATGAATTTTATGGTATAAATAGATAAATTTTTGGAGTTCAGGATGGGATAAAATGCTCCAGTCAAATGTTAAATAATTAATGTCCCTTAATTAGGAGACAAAGTTAGAAAATATCTAAGATATTTTGAGGAAGACAAGTTCAACTTGAATTCTCTTCTTCTTTCCCATGTGCTTCATTTATGAGGGTGATGAGTCACCAGAAGATATTTTATAGGCAGTAGAAAAATTAGAATGCAATACGGGTAAGTGTTAGACAGTTCCCTATCTACCCGGTAGAGCAAAATTTCTACTATGTGACTCAATAAGGTTGACTAATTGGTCAATAGTGTTGACTATTTTTTCCCCTCTGCTCCTCTAAGGTGGCTCCATATATGTGCCTTTTTTTGGCCAATATCAATTATTAAAAATACCTAGAGATCTCAGAAAATTATGAAAAATTAAAGGAAATTCATTTAGGAATTATGGAGATGTATAAAATTATTTCCAACCCTAAATGATGAGGAGGTTAGCTTTAATTGAATATAAAGCTAAATTAATATTGGTAGATTGTCTGTTTTTATGGAAACGGCAATTTAAAGAGTTATATGGGGAGAAAAATTATGAAATTAATCAAGGAAGTTCCCTTTACTGAGATATAATTAATGGTGATCTGATATAAGAATTCTGAGATACTAGAATTTTTCGGCTATCAGATAAAATAAACCAATATTATATTACGATTCAGTAGACTGTCAGACGACCGGGGTGGTAAAATTTCTGAAGAATGTCAAGGACACATGTCATGCCCAAATTGGCCAAGAAAGGGAAAAAGAAAATAAAAAGGAAAAGAAAAAGAAAACTAAAAATCAAGTTAGATTAAAATTTAATTAGGGATAAGTAAAATGATTATGGTTAAGTCATCTTCCGTAGGATTGTGACACGTGGCAAACATGGTTCATTGGATGGCTAGGATTTAACCATCTATCTTTGAAAAGTCAAAAGTTTCTAGAAGGGTAATTAGCCAAGTTAATCAAGGAATTAAGAGAGTTAACCTTGATTAAAGCCTAATTAATCTTAATGGATAAGAACGATGACATAAGCCCTAATGACTCACCATCCAAGTGTCAACATATTAAGCCACATAGCCTAAGATTTGTACATGTGGAAAGGGGTCAAAATTGGAGGGCTAAGATTAAGTCTTATGCAAGAAGGGCATATGTGGAATTAGTGAAATATGGAGCCTATAAATACCCCTCACATGTTCATTTCATGCAAGACCTTTCAAGTAGGAAACCTCTTGCAAATTTTCGTGTAGAGAGAGAAAGAGAAGAATTCTAGTGAGAGAAAGTCATTTGGAAGCAAGGTAAGCTTCTAAAACTCTTCCATTTCAAGTTATAATGATGGTATGTTAGTTTTAGGCTATTTTAATGATGATAGAAAGTCATTTTCCTAAGGGGAAGTGCTGCCCAAATTTTATCAAAATGATAATGAATGGTTTAGATGAAGATTAAGCATGGTTAAAGGTTAAAGATTAAGTGGTTACATGTTAGTTTGGTTGAAAATCCTTTTCCCTACAAATATATATATGGTTCGGCCAAGCTAAGTCAATGGGAAGGGATTGGATTTTCATAAAACTAATATGATAAATGGATTCTACATGGAAAGTTATGTAGGAAAGGCCCAAGAAAGTTCAAGAATCAAAGCTAGAAAAATAAACCCTAAAAGTCAAGAAAAAAGGGGTTTAAGGGGTTATGTTAAGTTATGGAGTTGAAGTAATGCTTAATGTTGTGTCATTGGTTGCCTAATAGGCTATACACAACAAAGGGGCAAAGATCTAGTCAAGAGAAAAGAGTTCAAGAGGAAGAAAAGCCAACAAGGTAGCTTTTGCATTCCATTGCTTGTTAGAGTTACTACACATTGTATGTTCATTGCTATGTGTTATGATGTTATGCCATGATGCCTCCATGCATGTATACCTTGGTTTATGCAAGGTTGAGATGATATGTTATGTTATGATGTTATGTTTTTCCATGGCAAGTACATAATACTCAAGTATGTATGTATGCATGTAGCTTGAATTACATTGTGATGTGTAACCATAGTAATGTATGCAATGTGCTACTAAGATTCCCCAAGAATCTTACCCCCATACTTAACAAACCCTAGGGCCTTCAACCTCTAAGAGCAAAGGAAAAGAAGTGGCTATAGTAGAGAGTTAAGTTCGCCTCAAGAAGAAGAAGAAGAATGAAGAAAAACCTTATGTTGGATGAATGTAATTTAGAGTATGCTTTAAGGTTTTAAGTTATGGATATATGCTAGCTTATGTGTTAATATGTGAAAGCATGCTAGTGTTGTCCAATATGCATGATTATATGGTAGGAGAATTAGTATGCAAGTACTTGGTCAAGTAAGACAATTTATCCTTCCAAGGGGGATAAAAGTCAACATTATGGACCTAAACTTTGACCAAAGTCAAATTAAGCAATCGAGTGAGTGTAGCCATGAGATTCAGTGAGCAAATAGATGGGATTTTTCTCTTTAAGATGAGAGTTGGTTCACCTGAACCTGATGACCACACAAGAAGTTATGCCCTTCCAAAGTTGGGCTAAAATAAGGGGAAAATGGAAAAATGACCATATGAACGGTAATTTTTCAAGAAAAAATGGGCTCGAATTTTAAGGTAATCAGTCCAGAAACTATTTTCTCTCAAAATTTTATCCAAAGAGCTTTCCATAGAACTTGGAATCACTCGATTTCAATTTTTCTACAATTAGTTATGAATTTTCGAAGTTTGCCACATTTTTGGGTTACAACGAATAGTAATCCGTAAAAGAAAATTTTCAAACTTGATTTTTCATAATTTGTAGTCTTTAAAAGTGATTCCAAATGCTTCCGCAAGGCAAGTTAATTGGTATAAACATAAGGTGTTACACTTTCATAACATATTGCCAAGGCAAAACATAACATAAACTTGCAAACATAACTTTGCAAACATTTCATCATAGCTTAGTCACATCATGGCAACACAACCACATCATGCAAGCATACATATCAAGCACACAATATAGGTAAGTTCACTACCTTGTAACATAGCTTTCCTCTTGCTTTTTCTTTGATTCCCTTGTCTTTTCAACCCTATGATTTTCGGTCAACACCATTAAACATCCTCTTGGATGTTCCAAGGTCCTAAACACATCAATATATGATGCAAAACAATTATTAGAATCAAGTCATCAACTTATCTCTACTTGATTCTTTCTTGAACATACTTGAACTCTAACTTTTGAGTTTCAACTCCAACCTTTCTAAAATTATTTTCACATGTAATTCCCACATAATTTTGCATGTAGAATCCATTTCCAAGCTCAAAACAATCAAAATCCAATCCTAACCATTCAGAATAGTCAAGGCCGAACAGAATCACAAACTAAGGGAAAGTTGGATTTCTTATAAAATCAACACAGAACCACTTGATTCTTGTTATTTCCAAGCCTTTAAACATGCTTTTAACATCCATATCATCTTCTCCTATTCTAATAAATTTTGTGTAGCACCTCCCCATAGGATTTCAATCATCAAAAATCCAATAAAACCAACCATCAGCTCAAAATAACAAGGGAGGTAGAAACTACATCAAAAACGGCACACATACCTTGTTTTAGAGCTTGATCTGGCTTGGGATCACTTGGCCTTTCTTTCTCCCTCTTCTTTCTCTCTCTAGAAACCATTTTGCAAGAGCTTCCCCACAGGTTCCTTGTGCTTGGACGAAATGGAGAGGTGGGGAGGGGTATTTATAGAAAACATGACCGAATCTTGGCCGTTGATCTTAAAAATACGTGACTTGATCTGGACCGTCGATTTTCTCTTTTTATCTTGTGATACTATGACATCATGCTTACCTCATCTTGATGACATCATGCTTACATCATCAAGCCACATGTGTTTAATCCGACCGTACACGTGTCTTGCATCCAACAGTACACGTAATACCTTCTTTTCCTATCTAACCGTACACTTGTCTCTTCCATATTCCTTGATTATTTTGGCATTAAATAGGGGAGAAATTAATATAAACTTCGTGCAAAATATAGCCCTTAGGTATTCCTCTACCTATTTTGCCATTCTGCACCGTATTGGGTACTTTTTTGAGTCCTGACTGACCCGGTACCACCAAGACATGTTCTGGCACCATTTTCTCATCTTAATTAAATACATATATGGCACCATCTTAGAGGAGTATAGATGAAAATAATTAGCTCAATGATAGGCTATTTAACCTTACTGAGTCACGCAGTAGAAATTTCACTATAACGGGTAGACAAAGGACTATCTAAAATATTCCCGTACTGCATTCTGATTTTTATGCTGTCCATAAATATCTTTTGCTGACTCAGCATGATGACTCGTAGGGGTTATGATTACATTTGGTGACTCAGCATGATAACTCGTAGGTGTCATGATTGCATTTGGTGACTCAGCATGCTTACTCAACACCGTCATGATGGTCTTTAGATATTTTCTTTCTCCTTTTCCCAGAAATATTATTAAATAATACTTAATCATGGTTACCTTCTTTGAATTCTTTTTATCAGCTCATAACTCCGATGATCTGTCTCTGGGTTTCATTCTTTCCCTTTCATCACGGGAAATTCCTCTAATTTTTCTCGAGTCAAAAGTCAAACTGTAGACAGCTATTTTGACTTTCCCCGAATAGGGTATAAATAGGCTTTAAATCTAATTAAAGCTAACCTTGTCAGTTTCTGGGGATGGAATTAATTTTACAATCTTTATAAATTCCTCAACTACTGTCTCCAGTTTTTCCTGATTATTTGAGGCCATCTCATAGTTTAAATAATTCAATTTAAGTTACTATCTTAAATTGCTCAAAACCCTAGAATGACTTCAGGTCATTTCCGTCATTTCTAGCCTTATATCGGCTCTGGGATCCTATTCCCATTTTTCTGTAATTTTTCTAAGTCATTTGAGCCCTTTTTGCTAATTCTGAGCATTGGCTGACTAGAACTTTTATTATTTACAATTAGGTCCCTACTTGGCCTAGAAATCTTTTCTTTGCAATTTGGTCCCTCGTTAGGCCTAACCTTTGGAACCATCTCTTGCAAGTTTTTGGCATAACCTCTGGCCCTTAGTTGTTTCCAATTTGTCATTCTTTAGTCCCCGAACACTATTGTTTTACACATTTGCCCTTAGAAAACCTCTTTTTCCTTCCAAGGAATCTCCGGGACTTTCGTTGCATTGGACTTAGTAATCATCCTTTCCTTGTGCTATTACTTGTATCTATGAGCCAAAATTTAGGATGTTATATTTCTCCCCCTCTTATAAAAATGTTGTCCTCGAAATTTCAAGATTAAACCTCAACCTTTGCTTTTCCTGGGAGGTTTCTTAGGGAGAATGTTCTTTGGCTCTCACTTTTGGCCTGTAGATCTACTTTTTGCTTTCTTGGCCAGGATTTAGCCTTAGGTTTCATACTTCAATCTCTTGAACTTTCACTTAATCTCGTAAGTTCTTATGCCTTTGGGCATCTACACGAATGCTTTTCGTGTTCTTACCTATGTCTTTCATTCCTTAGGCACACATATTCAACGTTGTGCCTTAACATCATACCTTTTCTTAAGGTGTCCCATCATATTGTAGCTTTCTGGGTTTCCCTTATCATATCTTCTCTAGGTACTTCCCATATCTTCATATTTTAGACCCTTTCATACTTTATTTTAAGGGCCTATTCCTTTTCTTTTACATTCTGATTTCACATATAGCTTGCCTGAATGTGTAACCTTCAGGACTTACAGTCTGTGGTTCCCTTAATTCTTACTTTCCTCACCTTTCTTTGTTGACTAGAATAGGATTGAGCTCAGTCTAATTAACAATAACAGTATCTGTGGAAAAAGTCAAGGGTACTCTCTCTGTACCAGGTAACCAATTTGAGGAGGTTTCCCCATCTTAAACTCATCCCTGGTCATCTCATTCTCGTGTCCCAAAGAGATACTGCCCTTATCACTCGGCAACATTCCCTTAGGCTTGGTCTACTGTGACCTTGGGAGCTACTACGCTCAACCGTAAGCCTTTTAAGGATCCACTGTGACCCTGGATTCTTTCATATTCTACCCAAGCCACGTTCCACTCTTTAGGAGCCTTTAGACCAGTGGGCTAAGTTAGAGAATAAGTCACCTATCCTCAGCCGGTAACTTGACTGATTATTCCCCAAAACTGATCACAGATACCCATATTGCCTTCTTAGGCCTTACTCAATCCTTTTTGTCAACTCTGGAATCATTTATCCTTTTTCCTTAACTTTTAGCTACCTCAGGCTATTTCCCTGTCATTTTGCCCCTATAATTCTCTAGGCTATTTGTTCATCTCTATAGCCTTCTGGGCTTATCATTATATCTATGACAGTCTGCCACGCCTTACGATTCCCTTTCTCATCTTGCAAGGAGAGGTCTTGTAAAATCATTTTTATCATATCCTCAGTTATTCTATCCTTTCATCACTCTTGGCCAACTTCCCTCTCATTGGGGTAAGGTTAACTCCGCGAGCCTTGCCCCAATGCCTCCGTCATGTCCACAACATGTTGATTCATTGGGCTTTGATTAATAATTAAAACAAGTTCTAGAGAAATATGAAACTAAACAGATTCACACAATTTAAGAAATTAAGGCCTAAATATCCTTCCAACAAGGCTAGTATCTCAATTAATCAATCTCAAGGTTTAAAAGCGCATAATCATATTTTCAAAGCATATCCTCATTTACTCCTTGTCAAAAACAGTAGGGAAAGACTAGTCTAAGTTCAACCATCATTTAAAAGTATGGGTAGTTTTCTAAAAATACAAGTATAATTTTGATTTTTCAACAATTTTAAAAAATGTAGGAGTATTAAGAATCTAAGCCAGGAGGATTTCTAAAGAAAGAAAAATGAAACTGTAAAGCATTTAAGTTTTTTTTTTACTTCGCCTCGACAAATGAAGGAGTTTGTTGCAGTGAACCTTAACCGAAAAGGAAAAACTGGTAGCAGACCTGCTTTGCCGTGGCAAAGCAGGTCTGCTACCAATTTTTCCTTTTCGGTTAAGGGTGGCAAAACATAGGTTGGTTGCGGCGAAGTATGGCTGAGAAGTGAAAATAATTAAGAAAGAAGCGCTTCGCTGCGGCGAAAGGAGGAGTTTGCCGCGGCGAAGGTTGACAGAGAGACAAAATGCAATGTAATTTTCAAACTTCCCTGAAAGTTGACTTCAATGACTTCAAAAATGCCATGGTTAATCAGTTTTAAAACATCTAAGGGATCAAAATAGGTGCATAATGAAGCACTTGCTGAAATAAAAAATAAAGATCCTTCCCCCACACTTAGACACAACATTGTCCTCAATGTTTAAACCGGTACATGCAAACCAATCAACAAGTGAACCGGAATGTGAAGTCTAATTTTAAATCGAAGCACAACACATCAAATTCACAAAGAGGAGGAAGAAGGGTGACAGGTTGTAGGCAAAACAAAAAGGATAAGTGAAAATAGTAGAGGGGAGCAATACAGGCATAAAGATAACAGCAAAAATAAAAAGGCCATCAGTAGCCAAATAGTTAAATCAGCATCCAATCTATCACAGTAATGAAAATACCAAAAAGCTTAACAAGTATCCAACAAAGCCGATGCAAAATAGACATAAAGAACAAGAAACAAAACACACAAAGAAAGAACTACTGCTGCGTCCCAATATCATCTGCCCCAGACCCAGATGGTCCTGTACCAGAAGTTCTTGCTCCAGATGTCCCGGCTCTGCTTTGAGGGTCATCCTCTTCGAGAGGTAGGAGGAAGTTCAACCGTTCAGCAATCAAAGCATCCACAAGACGGCAGTAGCGCCGATCTCTATCATACAGAGCGTCGCGATCCTTCTGCCTCTTCATCTCTCAAAGGAGTGTGACACGTAACTGGTGGACATGCTCTGCCAGCTCATCGATATCATCAGCCAGGGTGTTTAAGGTGACAGGTTCAGGAGCTTCTGGATCTTCCTCGCCTTGTTGGCCTTCTTGGGCTTCTGGGACTTGTGCACCAGCTGCATGGGCTGCTCTAACATCATAAATAGGTTGGATGGGTGGAGGTGGTCCAATGACAGGCTGCTTAAGGCGGTCATATCGAAACAAGGGGGCTGGCTCAAAGTAGCTGTCATTGTTGTACTTAGGGACATTGGCAGTGCGGAAAAGGTCAGTGACTAGGTGATGGAAGAGGATGTTGTTGGTGAGTTTGGGGGTATTGATAGCATCATGGAGAGCTGAGTAAATGGTGTCGGCTACATCAAATAAGCGGCCAGTCATGAGAAGATAGATGTATAGGGCTTGGTGCTTAGGAATGTTGGCTAGGTGGATGGTGGGGACTAAGTTATTGCAGACAAAATGCAGCCAAGGACGAGCCTCAGGTCGAAACTCAAATCGCTTAAGGTATTGCTTCGTAGTACGGGGGCAATGCCAAGTGGCACCCTCATGACACAGGGTTTCGAGGACATCATCAAAAGGGTAGTTATCTTGATATGCATAATAACTATAATGGCGACAAGGAGGCAGGCGGTAATGGAAGCGGATGTTGTCAGCAGTAAAAGAATGGTGGACACGGACATTATGAAAATCAATGATCATGGAACCATAGAATCAGGCATAGGTGTAAAAATAGCGAACAAAAGCGTCATTGCCCATAGAACGCTCTAGGACCAAACCGGTCAATTGGGATGCACGGAGCTGGCGGACAAAAGGGTGATCTAGGGGGTCTAAGGGAAAAGGTCGCTCCTTGATGAGAGGTCTCTGATCAATTTTGTCATATAACTCCTTAAAAGTATACTCATCCCCAGAATCAGATTCAGACACAGGCGTAAGGGTTCTTAGTACGAGGCATACTCTGAACACAACAAACAAAACAACTAAACAAAGACTAACCAACAAGAACTAAACTACCCCAGAATAACCAAAATTAACAACTCAAGCAATAGCAATTGGCTATGTAATGATTCATAGGTTTTTTTTTTTACTAAAAACTTTCAAAATTGAGTAAGGAAATCACTGAAAAACAAAATGCACAATGAATCATTAGATAGCCTAAAAGCTATATAACTAAAAATTGACAGCAAAAATAACCCAACTAAACACCCAACCAAAGGAACTAAACAAGCAAGAATTAATTGAAAAAGAAAGAAAGAAGAAAAACTAAAAGAGGAAAAAAAGAAGCTTACGCAGGAGAGGATGGAATGAAGGTGATAATCACCACCGAAATGGAAGATGACTGAAGAGAGGATGGCAGGCAGCGAGCAGACTGAAGATGACTGGGAGTCGGCACGGGGAAGGATGAGAAAGAAAATGTCGGCAAGGAAAGGAGAGGGGTAGCGGTGCTGGTTAGAGGATATTGAGGGAGGGGGAAGCGGTTTCGTGAAAATGGTAACCGGAGGGCATGAAAAGACTAAAATGGAGTTAAGAGAAATGAATGGGTAGGCAGTTACAAAGGGCAAAGAGGTGAATTGACACTGAAAAATCAGATTTAAATAAAATGCTCCGCATAGAAATCGGGATTTTGCCATGGCAAAGGTATGGTTTGCTGCAGTGAAACCTTCCCAAAGTGAGGAAAAAGGCAAGAAAAGGGGCTTCATCGCGGCAAAACATAAGTTTGCTACGGTGAAAGTATCCTAAGAGCAAGACACAAAACTGGGTGAGCTTCGCCGTAGCGAAAGTTCACCGAGAGCTACAAACAAAAACTGGGCAACTTCGCGGCAATGAAGGTAGGAGTTAGCCACGGCGAAAGTAGCCAGAGATGCCCAAAAACTAACAAAAACAACCAAGCAGCCAAGGACCAAAACACAAAAACATAGGGGGCAGCTGGATACTTCAGAAACTTTTTAGGTGTACAAAATGAGATCAACAGGTGCTCAATAAACACAAGATAAGGCAACACAACACACAAAATTGATTAGCAAACTTTCTCTATCAATCAAAGACAGATAATGCAACAATTTGCTACACTATAACAATTAAGCACACAACGAGAAAAGGCAGATATTCAAAATCAAGAAGGGAATCTTATTGAACAGGCAAATAACTAACTACACTAAAACTATACTACTGAGATGGTTTCTTCCCAACACTCAATCAACATACCAAAGCATAGAACATATCACGAGCACTAATAGGGCAAAGGTAAGTAAATGAGTAAAGAAAAGAAACAACCTGAGAATTAAGGAGGCTTTTGATTCTCATGATAGAGCTTCAATAGATGGCCATTAACTTTTAGTCTAGCTTTGGTCTCCTCGTGCAAAAGCTCAACCATGCCAAAGTTGTGCACTCTTGTGACCGTGTAGGGCCCGTCCCATCTGGTATTGAATTTTCCTTGCTTGAAAGTGAACAGGGCCTTATACAATAATACTCGGTCACCCTCTTTGAAGTGTTTTTATAGCATTCCCCAGTCATGCACGAACTTTGTTTTCTCCTTGTAGAGTCTGGAGTTTTCATAAGCTTCAAGTCTAAGCTCCTCCAACTCTTATAGTTGCAACTTCCTTTCCTTTCCGGCAGACTCTATATTCACATTACACTACTTAACTGCCCAATAAGCCTTGTGCTTCAGCTCCACTGGTAAATGACAAGCTTTCCCAAAAACCAACCAGTAAGGGGACATGCCAATAGGTGATTTGTATGCCGTCCGGTAAGCCCATAATGCTTCTTCCAAATGTAAACTCCAGTCTTTCTTGGAAGGCCTTGCCATCTTCTCCAATATGTGCTTCACCTCTCTATTAGAAATTTCAACTTGACCATTGGTTTTGGGGTGGTAGGTAGTGGAGACTTTATGAAGGACACTAAATTTTAAAAACAGATTATCTACAATCCTATTACAAAAATGTGTACCCCTATCACTCACAACAGCCTTAGGGATCCCATACCTAAGAAAATGTTTGATTTAAGAAATTTTGAAACAGCTTGGGCATCATCTTTTCTAGAAGGTATCGCTTCAATCCATTTGGACACATAATCTACAGCTAACAAATATATACAAAACCAAAGGATGAAGGAAAGGGTCCCATAAAATCAATATCCTAAACATCAAAGATTTCATAAAACAATAATGGCTGTTGAGACATCTCATGCCTTTTTCCTAACCCTCCAAAACATTGACATTTGTCACAGGACTGACAAAATGCAAAAGAGTCTTTAAAAAGGGTTGGCCAATAAAATCTCGAATCTAAGATTTTCCTAGATGTTCTCGTTGCACTAAAATGACCCCCATAAACCATGGAATGGCAAGCTGAAATGATAGGCTCAAAATCTTCATTTGGCACACACCTCCTAATAACCTGATCACTACACATTCTCCACAGATGTGGTGCATCCCATATATAGTGTCAGGACTCGCTTCGAAGCTTCTGTGCCTGAAATCTAGACATAGAAGGAAGGGTGAGTCCAGACATGAGATAATTGACAATATCAGCATACCAAGGTTCTTTAACAACCACAGCATATAAAGTGGAATCAGGGAAAGAATCACAAGTGAGTTCAGAAGAGTTTACTCCCCTTGTGTCCTCTGGTAGCCTACTTAGGTGATCAGCTACTTGATTCACTCCCCCGGCTCGATCTTTTATCTCAATATCGAACTCTTGCAGAAGTAAAGCCCACCTTATCAATCTTAACTTGGATTGTGGCTTCTTGAATAGATAGAGGACAGCCGTATGATCTGTAAACATAACCACTCGAGAATTGATTAGATATTGCCTAAACTTATCTAAGGCAAACACAATAGCAAACATCTCCTTCTCAGTAGTGGTGTAGTTGACTTGAGCTGGATTAAGTGTTTTAGACGCATAGGCTATGACTCTTAATTGCTTCTCCTCCCTCTGACCAAGTATGGCACCTACTGTAAAATTTGAAGCATCACATGATAGCTCAAAGTTTAAATCCCAGTTAGGTGCAGTTAAGATTGAAGGTGAAACAAGCATAGATTTAAGAGTATCAAAAGCATGTCTACAATTGTCATCAAAGTTAAATTCCACATCTTTTTTCAACAAAGTAGAAAGGGGTAGGGCAACTTTACTAAAATCTTTAATAAATCGTCGGTAAAACCCCGCATGCCCTAAGAAGGATCTCAAATCTTTAAGACAGGTGGGATAAGGAAGTGAGGATATAACTTCAATCTTAGCCTTATCAACCTCAATCCCTTTTTTGGAGATTAGGTGCCCTAGAACTATCCCACTATCCACCATAAAATGAAATTTCTCAAGATTTAAGACCAACTTCTTATCTATACACCTCTCAAGAGCCTGTTTTAGGCTATTCAGGCACTGGTCAAAGCTCTCCCCATAGACTGTGAAGTCATCCATGAAGACTTTCATGTTTTTCTCAAGGAGGTCACTGAAAATCTCCATCATACACCTTTAAAAGGTGCTTAGAGCATTACATGACCCAAATGGCATCCTATGATAAGCGTAGGTACCAAAAGGGCATGTAAAAGTGGTTTTGTCCTAATCCTCAGGGGCTATAGGAACCTGAAAATAACCTAAAAACCCATCTAGAAAACAATAATGTGACTTGCCAGCAAGCTTCTCTAACATTTGATCTATGAAAGGAATAGGGAAATAATCTTTTTGTGTGGCATCATTAAGTCTATGCACACACACCATGAATTTTGCACCCTTGTAGGGATAAGCTCATCCCGTTTATTCTTAACCACTGTCACCCCACTCTTTTTGGGTACTACGTGTACTGGAATAACCCATTCACTATCAGAAATAGGAGAGATAATCCCTGCACTCAAGAGCTTAGTAATCTCTTTTTTAACTATATCAAGTATAAGAGGGTTCAGTCACCTTTAGGGCTGCCTCACTGGTTTTGATCCTTCACTAAGGAGAATCTTGTGTGTGCAAATAGCTGGACTAATTCCAGGAATGTCAGCTAGAGTCCACCCTATTGCCCTCCTATGCTCCCTTAAAATAGATAAGAGTCTCTCTTCCTCACTCTTAGACAATGAGTTAGCAATAATAACAGGTAATTATTCATTAGACTCAAGGAAAGCATATTTCAGAGTAAGGGGCAGGGATTTCAAATTAATCATAGGTGGTTGCACAACAGAAGGGATCAATTTACAAAGTTCAAGAGAGAACAGATTACTCCCCTTTCCTTCAACCAATGATAGCTCTGGTTGAATTTGATCAGCTTTGCAATTTCCTTCCTCTCCAAGCGTTGAACCAACCTCAGGTTGATCTATAGCAGCAACCGCCTTGAAGGGATTCTTTTCCATATCATCATTTCCCATTTCAGCATCAGCTTCTGTGATGTTAGGGCAATCTGAAACATGAACAAAAAACCTTTCCCCAATGGAATCATCACTGACGATAGAGGAATCACAAATTGAATTTGCATTGGTAGATGACACAGAAAATGTACGCGGGATGGAAAGTATGCAATTAACCACAGTACAGTCAAGACATGTCACGTCACCATAACATGAACAAGTAAAAAGAGATGAAAAAGAAGAAACAAATTCATCTTCATCATTAGAGTTAGTAGAGTAAAGGTCAGAATAAAAGGAATCATGTTGCAATTCAATTTCAGAGCAAGCATCCTCTACAGCAATATCTATCATGTTAACACCCAATAGTGAATAGTCCTCATAAGGATGTTTCATTGCTTCATACATGTTAAAAGAAACTTTATCATCACCCACTTCCATTGTAATGGTCCCCTCTTTCATGCTAATCATGGTATTAGCAATCCTTAAGAAAGGTCGACCTAGGATTAGTGTGGTGTCATTTACAAGCTCAGAAGACATGTCAAGCACATAGAAATCAGCAGGAAAAACTAAATCCTTAACTTGAACCAAAATATCCTCAATAATGTCCTTAGGATACCTAATAGTCCTATCAGCTAGTTGGAGTACAACAGTAGTAGACTTAAGAGTCTTGACTCCTAGTGAAGTGTAAACGGACTTGGGCATGACATTAATGGCTGCTCCTAGATCAAGCAGGCCTCCCCCTATATTGACTTTCCTATAGTGCAAGGGATAGTGAAAGATCCAGGGTCTTGACGTTTTATAGGGATTTGGGGCTTAAACAAGGCAGACACATTAAAGGGCAATTGAACTCTTTCATTAGGCTTAAACCTCCTCTTTTGTGTACACAACTCTTTTAGAACTCTTGCATATATTTAGGAATCTTTTTAATCAGTTCAAGCAAGGGAATATTGACTTCTACTTTCCTAAAAGTTTCAAGCAATTCATGATCTTGCCTTTCATTGCCCATTTTTACATTTTTCACATAAGAATGAGGAAAAGGTAGTTCATTGATGTTTACCTCCTTACCTTCCTTGCTCAAGGCTCCATGTTTGCTTGGTTCAGATTCCTTTGTATTCTCCTTGCCATCATGCTTAGTAGTGGACTCCTTCCGTCACAATTTCATCTCTTTGGAACTTTTTGACTTCTTGACCTCTTTGGAAGGTGATGGCAGATCATCACAAATAATCTCCTCATCAGCAGTTTCATCCTCCTCTTCATTAAATTTCACTTGCCTCCCACTTCGAAGAGTGATGGCATTTAAACCCTTAGGGTTTATAACAGTGTTGGAGGGGATGGTACCACTGCTCGTAACTTGTTGCTCACTCATGTTATTGGACAGCTAAGTTACATAGGAGTTAATGTTCTCAACCTTTGTCTCCTAATACTCCATTCTTTTCTCTAAAGCACTGAATCTAGCATCATTTTTAAAGGAGTCTTGTTGAATCAATGAAGCCACCGAGTTGAACCGATTTGCATTAGAAGTCCTTTCTTCTTTCATTAAGGCCATCATGTTATGCAAGAGTTGATTGGTGTCTTCTTTAGGTGGAATAGTCAAGTTGAGGTTGGTTTTGGAACTGGTTTGAGGATGAACTAGCTCCTCCACTCTTTTAAATCTGTTTAGAGGTCTACTCTCTTCATTTCTCCAACTAAGTCGAGGGTTCGCTTTCCACTCCTCATTATAAGTGTTGGAGTAAGGGTCCCACTTCTAATTTGGACGACCTTGGAAAACTGCAGATACCTCTTCATATCGGCCAAGACAGACACTAGAAATGCATAACCGAGCCACAAGTCTCACAACTAGGGGCAGTAATATCAATAGGGAGTGCTGGTCTATGCACATTCATATTCTTCAACTCTGCAGTAAGAAGGGACAATTGAGAAGTCATTTTGCTTTCTAGAGAATCAACCTTTGATTCTAAGGTGTCCATTCTTCTGTTGTGAACTGTTAAGCTCCCATTCATGTACCGCTCGAGTATCTCTTGCACTAAATTGCTGATGATTCAAGGCCATTTTCTTGATCAAATCCCAAGCCTCT